>NC_142694.1:10942500-11252500 GCF_029641045.1 Salvia hispanica
ATTCTCCTTGTTCTTACCACTTCAGAAGGAGATAACACACTGATTTCGCTACTCACAAGCACATCCGTAATAAATTGAGGTAACATGAGTAATTAAGTCTCTTATGATTTTCATCTTATCAGCTAAAACCAATTCAAACATCAACTAAAAGATTACTTTTTTATCATCAATACTAATACAAATGCCATATCAGTTATCACTGGCTGCATTTCAAAAGAACCCATTGCAACAAGAATCACAAACTAATGATGTTTACTCATATTTAACTAAGGTTCTGGAGAAACACAGAGTGGAACATCCATTCACAAATTTCAATTTAATTTGTAAAATAACAGTACTTCAAAATTCCAGAAAAAAAAGGGGGAATTGAAATACCTTAATAATAGGCATCTGACCACCAAACATAAGCACAACACCCATCTGCAGCAGCACTCTAAAGGTATCCCTAATATTATTAGCACTAAATTCCTTAAAACTCTCAGCACAATCGCCGCCCTGCAAAAGGAAGGCGTTTCCGAGCGCCGCCTGCCCCAACCGCTCCTCGAGGCTGCGGGCCTCTCCGGCGAAAACGATCGGAGGGAAGGATTCGAGAGTCTTGAGGACTGATTCGAGGGTGGTTTTATCGGGATACTCCGGGATTTGGTGGGCCTTCTTGGATTTCCAGCTGTCAAGACTCCAGCTTTTCGAAGGCGGGGCGGCGGTGGGCGGCGGCTTTTTGGAGGATAGGACGGCGGAGATGGTTCTTGATCTGGGTTCGGTGAGAGAGGAGGGTTTGGTGGGAGATGGGTGTTTGAGGCTGGGGCTCGGGCGGAGGAAGGAATTCGGCAGCCCCGGTGCGGCGGCGGCGGCGTGTGTCAGAGCCATTGCTTTTGCTTGCATGTTTTCTCCCTGAGATGGAAAATTAGGTGGGAGTGATGTGGGGAGAGTGAAGGGATGAGATTGTCAATGGACTCAGATTTTATACCTACAAATTGCCATATAAATTTACCGATTGCTAAATAAATTAAGGAAGAAGATAGTCTAATTTTGCCAAATAAAAATAAATCATAATAAATTTTTTTAAATAAGTAAGTTATTTATTAACATATTAATGTTTAAAATATGTGGATCAAACGTTATTTTAAACTTAATTAGATGTTATTTTACCTATCGATGATTTATTAATTTTAAATCGATTATCATGTCAACGCGTAATTCATAAAAAATATTAGAAGAGTGATATAATTATAAAAGTTTTATCTTTTGTGATTTTATTTTAGATTTATAAAGCGTGGAATTGACTAGAATTTGAATAATTTTTGTGCTAATTGGATGGAAGCGTTTATGATTCACGCACTTTATATTTTTATATAGTTATTTAAGAAATGTCAACTTATTATAAATATACACAATATCTGTAATCTTCCATATCCATGGCTTGGTCCTCATCCATTCCTACCTACTACCAAGCTAGAGAATGAATTATTCCACCTAAATTCAAATGTGGCATTGCCAATGCCACGAGGCATTTTCTACGAAATAATTTCTTTATAAACATAGAAAATCATTTCATTTTCCACATCAGTCAAATCGATGTATCTTCCCACTTCATAATGTTTATTAGGTTAAAGTGTCATGCCCGAATACATTTAAGTTTATTCAATTTTATGTTACATTTACCCAATTCTTGTATCTTCCAACTTTTGTTATACTGAAGTGTCATGTCCAAATAGCTTTTAAGTTTATTCAATTTCATGTTTGCATTTGCCCAACTTAATCATGGTTTGTTAGACTAAGGTGTCATCTCCAACAACATTTAAATTTATTCAATATTATGTTACATTTGCCCAATTGATGTTATCTACGAACTTAATAATGCGTAGAGTGTCATGTCCAAACGCATTCAAGTTTATGTTGCATTAGGCCAATAGATTTAGTTGTTTTATAGTAATTCATTTGAGTTTGTTAGGTTCGGGAAGGAAATTGTGGACTCTGAACAAAGCCCACGATGAAAGGGTTTTTCTATACAATTAGGGCACGTTTGATAAGTTAGTAATACCAAGATATAGAATTATATATGGACATTTCTAATTGTTTGATATCATAGTTAAACTTAACTCAAAGCCCAATATAAGATCAGGGCCCTATCTAATCTTATCAAAATTATAACATTAACCTTATTTATGTATCTCACCAATTTGTCAAGTTAAGCCATGTTATTTAATACACAATACAAATTTAGATAATTTCTTTTCTATCAAACAACAACGGAAAAAAATCATATCTCTGCATATCTTGACATGAAGCCCGTATTTCTTATCTTGTTTTACATATCTTTTAGGGGAGAATAATAAGAAATAAAATGGCAAAAAAAAGAAAGGTAGTACTATAAAACACAACAAAAAGAAAACTATATAGATATGAAAAAGCTATCTATGATTACAAACCATAGAGTATAAAACAAAACAAAAAGAAAACTATATAGATAAGAAAAAGCTATTATGATTACAAACCATATATAAGGTCTTCATTAATTATCAATAAGGTCAATGTAGGAATCTAATGCATGTTTTCTTTATTTAATTAAAATAATAAAATAGAAAATGGAAATATAATATTCATTAATTATCAATAACGTCAGTGTAGGAATCTAATGCATGTTTTCTTTATTTAATTAAAATAATAAAATAGAAAATGGAAATATAATAAAAAAAAATCGGATTAAGCAACATTGTTTTAAGTATCACCAAGTACGTCGTTTTGTACATACATAGTGTAAGGATCAGATCACTCGGGATTCACTAATTACTGGGACCTCTTTTATTGAAATTGGTCTGGGGTGGCTAATCTCAGAGTTACAAGTCAATTACAAAGCAAACAATACAATATTACAAGAAACTACAATACTAACTAACTATTACAAGTATTCGTTCTAATCTAAGCTCTATCACAGACTGAAGCCTAATATCTACTCCAAGCTTACTCCGATTTAGAACCCTGCACACTCAATGGAGTAGTTATAGTATAACAATACAAGTTCCTTCCGGATCTAAGTAATAGCAACAGACAAAACAACTAAGCAAGAACAGTAGGAATATGGCTCAGGTCACAACAGTAACACTACACTAGGCCAAAGACCTCCCCACACGGCCACACGCTTCTACCACAAGTCACAAGATTAGAAACCTTTGAATATTAGGTCTGAGACCCTAGCTGCACCAACTGCCACCAAATCGCCAGAACAACTCACAATCACCAGAAACTCACAAGATCCTCACAAGTTCTCACTTCTTCAAAGTCAAATTTTCACCATATTCAAACCCTAGGTGAGGATCAACCAAGCACTTTGATGGAAACCGAGAAAGTCTCCAAACTCAAGATATAAACCGATGAAACCCACTAAAACAAGGATTGATCTGTGGTAACCAAAGATCTGAGGAGTTCATCGGCGAAAACCGCCTGAGAAATAAAGAGAGAGAATGAAGAGAGAGAGAGCAGAGAGAGTTCTAGAGTGAGAAAGAGAAGAGAGAGTTCTGGAGTGAGAGAGAGAAGAGTCTAGAATGAATGAGGTAAGTGAGAGGTCGGCCTCTCACTTAACAGACACAGCTCAAGATCAACGACCTCAATTCAGGATCCGGGTGAGAGCTCCACGTGGCAGCAATCGGTGAGGTCTAGGTAAGTAATGGGTCAAGCCAACTTGGGCTTCCCATACCCAAACATTGGGCTGCTGCATTTAATTAATTGGGACCAGCCCAAACTATTAAATACAAAGTCTCAAATCAAAATAGACCACAAATATTCGACACATAGGACGGTAGATAAAAATTGAATTTTCATAGTTTGATATTTTTCTGTTCAGACTCTGTGGAATCAACTAGAATTTAACCAATTTTTTATTAAAATATTATTCATTTTGAAAAATAATTGGTAATGCAGTACATGTTTATGAGAGTATACACTTTGCCACGTATCATAAAATTAGAAAAATTTAATAAAATAAATTTTTAAATGATGCAATATACAAATTTAATATTCAATTTGAAATAAGATTAAATTAATAATTTGATATATATAACTATTTTAATATTATTAATTTAGCCATTACTATAATTATTCAAAATTAGTAATTTTACCCTTTGTCCATGAATAAGAGTCATATTTTTTTATTTTGAGTCCCAATTCATAATTAGCATAAAATGGTAAAGAGATCCTAAATCCTAAAGAGATCCACGTTCCACCGACTCATTTCACCTCTATTTTGTCTGAGCAAACTTGTCAGCAACTGATCATTTGTCAATTGTCATCGGAATCTCCAAAAAAAGCCACCAATCCCCAAAGTCCCCCAAGATTTTATAGAACCCTAATTTCTCATTCAATCTTTCACCAAAACCTTTCTATAGTTTCTGAACCAGAGAGAATTGGAAGAAAATGTTTAACCTGAAAATCCACACCGTCGATTTCCCTCAACCGCTCCACACCACCTTCATTTCCGCCGCCCACCGGAACGATGATCTGAGGCCTGCTCAACTGATGGGCGTCCCCCACCTCTTCCGCCAGCTGCCATCCGGCTCCGCCCCGCCCATCACCATCGCTAATGTAAGCGCCCGTACCACCCTCGTATTTGTAGTTGCCGTCCCCAATTATATGTCCGTAGATGATTTCCTCCTCTTCTGCGGAAAAGAGGTCCCTCACTTCAAAGAAATCCTCTTTTTAAGGTAAGGAATTTCTCTCCAATATCTGCTAGTTGATGTGTTGTTTGATTATCTGGTTTATCAATGGATTTGGTAATTTGTTTTGTTGTGTGATCATAATTTTGTTTCTGCTAGAAATGATGCTATGGAGGATAGGTACAGTGTTTTGATCAAATTAGAAGATCGGTTGTCAGCTGATGGGTTCTATTGTAGTTATAATGGCAAAAGATTTAAGCCAACCGAGGTATTAACAACCATAGTTGCTCGTTCACTTGATGTATTCATCACTTCCTAATTGTTGGGGGTGTAATACTTTCAGGTTGAGGTTTGCCATATATATTTTGCTCAATCTGTCGAGTACACAGACTCTGCAGAGATTGCTAGTATACCTCCACTGGATTATACAGAACTGCCCTCGTGCCCTGTTTGCCTTGGTCAGTCACTCCGCTAGCCTGAAAGATTGAATTTGTTGTTTTCTCTGAGCATTTGTTCGTCTTTAGCTTGTGTTGTCCTGTGAAGGCGCACGTGATTTTGCATCTAAGCATAATCTCATGATGATGCATTCTTTTTTAATGAAAATTTTAGAGAGATTGGACCCAGATACTAGTGGAATACAGAGCACGTTGTGTGACCACTCTTTTCGTTGTTCTTGCGTCTTGAAGTGGACATACTTGTCTTGCACGGTCAGTTATTCACCTATTTCAGTATTGTACCTTTTGTTACTTTTTCTGCTCACCTGGTAAGATGTACTTAGTCATATTAAGAACATGGTTCACATATCCGACTATGCATCTTGAAAGAGTACTGTATATTGACTTTCATGCTTAGAATGTTCAGATCAATCTACTGGCAGTTTCTAGCCCTGAGTTGATGGCCATTACACTTCAGGAGCATTAGACTTAGACCTGTTTGAATAATTGTATTTCATGAGTTCTTTAGGTCCTATGTATCATTCAATATCAAAAATAGGAAAATAAAAGATGTTAGCACCTCTTATGATATATAGTTCCAGATGCATTATGCAGTGAAAAGGCCGAATCCTTCATGAAGCTATTGAGACAAACCCTGATATACGGGACAAATTATTGATATTTAAATTCAAATGCAGTCAACCGTCATGGTCATGCCCATCAATATTGCTTTTTTTTCCCAGTTATTTTGCATTTGATTTAATATATCTTCTCTCCCAGAGCTCAGGATATGCTTGCTCTCTGTGTCTTCTCTCACAGGTATGTCGACTTTGTCAACAACAAGATGAAAGGCCAGCCTGTGCTATATGTGGAACTTTCGAGAACCTTTGGATCTGTTTGATCTGTGGTTTGTTAGGATGTGGAAGGTAATTATTATGGGATTCAGATACTTCATTTTAAGGCCCAGAACCTCTATATAATTATGTGGTTTTATTGATCTTGTTCTTATGTATTGATGTCAAATTATCTCACTATGTAGTTTTGTTTATACAGATACGAACAAGGTCATGCTAGTGAGCATTGGAGTGATAAGCACCACCATTTTTCTCTCGACTTGGAAAAGCAACAAATCTGGGATTATGTTGGGGATAAATATGTTCATCGGTTGAATCACTCAAAAGCTGGTGTCAAATCAGTTGCCGTAAATTCACAGTGCACTTCAGTTGAAGAATGCGGAACATGTGGATATAGTGAAGATGAAGGATTGGCCGGTGCCCTCTTCAGCAGTAAAATTGAAGGGGTACTTTCGCCCATTTTAATGATGTTGTACAATTTTTTTTGTGGCCGTGAATGTGATCTAAGCTTAAAAGTTGGGATTTCCTTAGCTTCTAGTTATTTGGTACGAGTTATAAGACCTAGTTAGTAGTTGCCTTGTGATTTAGTCAGGTAGAGCCAACTAGAATATCAAAAGAGTGTCTCGATTTTTAGAGGTTGACTTGTGTCATTTCTTTGTTTCTTTGGCAATAGATTTTGGACGAGTACAACCATCTTCTTGCAATGCAGCTGGATGAGCAGAGACAGGTATCTAGTAACCCTTAAAAAAAGAAGTTAGAGATGCGAATCAAGTTGCATGTTTTTGATATACTTACCATTTTTACCTTATGTTGTCTACCAGCAATATGAAAAATTGCTTGCTGAAGCGAAAAGTGGAAAAGAGAGCTCAATAAAGACAGCCGTGGACAAGGCCATATTTTCAAAAACACTTGAACTCGAATACAAATGGGAAAAATATGAAGAGGAACAAAGAGTTGTTTCAACTGTAAACTTCATTCCCATCAATTACGCGTTACATACCAAGTCTTATTTTCAGTTCAATTGGAAATTGTCTGATGCCATCTTTTTTGTCATTGCCTTAGAGGAATCAAGAGCTTATGAAGAAACAAGTATTGCTACAGAATACATATAAGGAAATTGAAGAAAGGTAACTGAGTTTCTCCATCTGCATGTCTTCTCATTGCTTATATCTTGAAGCAGTATGAACTCCTTGAGGTCATCTTGTTGCGTTTTTCGGGCAGACTGTGTCCTAGACTCCTAGTCCTTGAACCTCAGTCTTCACTTGCACAAATTTCCATCTATGATATCCACATACATGAATGCAAAATGTAGTGCTCGACATTCACCATTTTAACATGTTCATCTCAAAATTTAATTTCTGAAGGGAAAAATCACGCCTCAAGTCGAAGGATGAACATATTGTAGATCTGCAAGAACAGGTATCTGTTTCACTGTACCATATTGTGCAACTGTATCCGTATTTTTCGGGCCTAACTAAACTAAGCCGTTATGCTGCAGATAAGAGACCTAAAGGTTTTCCTGGAAGCCCAGAAAATGGTCGCAAGCACGGGAGACTCGGATAGCCTTAAAGGGGGGACTGTTTTGCCTGTAGAAGCAAACCCGTCATCATCTGGCAACGGCAAAAGGCGCACAAAGACTGGCCGAAGACGGAATTAGTCTTTCGACAGCATCATGTTTCTGCTTGTTTAAGATACGTGCTCAATGCCTTGAGTAAATTGATTCGAAACTTTATTAGTTACTATGATGGAAGACCTTTAAAAATTTTACTTGTAAATTCAAATCAGTGATATCAGTAATAATCGTGTGGCGCCTTTACTTTTTCTCTATTTTGTTTCATTATAACAAAAACACGTTTTCTCTTGTGAAAAAATATCAAACAAAAAGAAGACAAATGTAAAAATTGTCCACATGTTCCTCTGCTTTCACTTTCAGAGCCTGTGTGTTTTCCACACACTGCACCATTGATGTAGAGTTTCCCTTTCGTTGCAGCAACAATGGAGGCCACTCTTCTCTCTCCTCGGCCTGCCTCCTTCCGCCGCTCCCTCTCTCACATCGGCTTCCGTCGCTCTTCCGGCTCCACCTCCCCTAGCTTCCACATATACTCTATCCATGTCTTCCACCACAACCACAAAAGATCCCACCTCCTCCACAAAACTCGGAAGAAATCCATCACATCCCCCCTCTCCTCGTCCTCAACCGCACCTCCTGCTCCACCACCACCGCCACCTCCACTGCCGCCGCCATCCCCTCCTCCACCTCAACAAGGCGCCAAACCGATCCCATTAACAATCTCACTCGCCGTAGGTGCCATTCTCTACTTCCTCGTCCCAAGGCCCTCTGATCTCAGCCCCCAAGCATGGCAGCTCCTCTCCATATTCCTCTCCACCATCACCGGCCTCGTCCTCAGCCCCCTCCCCGTCGGCGCGTGGGCCTTCCTCGGCCTCACCACGGCTGTCCTCACCGACACCCTCCCCTTTCCCGCAGCCTTCTCCGCCTTCACGAACGAGGTAATCTGGCTGATCACCATCTCTTTCTTCTTCGCCCGTGCCTTCGTGAAGACAGGCCTAGGCGACCGCATTGCCATGTACTTCGTCAAGTGGCTGGGGAAGAGCACCCTCGGCCTCTCCTATGGACTGACTCTGAGCGAGGCCTTGATTGCTCCAGCAATGCCAAGCACCACCGCCCGAGCAGGCGGTGTCTTCCTACCCATCATCCAGTCGCTATCCCTCTCAGCCGGAAGCTTCCCGGGAGAGCCTTCCATGAAGAAACTCGGCTCCTTTCTAGTCCACACGCAGTTTCAGGCGTCTGGTAACTCGAGTGCTCTGTTCCTCACTGCAGCTGCTCAAAACCTACTATGTCTGAAACTAGCAGAGGAACTCGGTGTTGCAATCTCGAATCCATGGCTGTCTTGGTTCGAAGCAGCTAGTTTACCTGCGTTCGTTTCGCTTCTATCGACACCGTTGATTCTATACAACCTCTGTCCACCGGAAATCAAAGAAACACCAGACGCCCCCGCCATCGCTGCGCAGAAACTACACCTCATGGGACCTCTCACGACGAACGAACTCATCATGATCGTCACGATGCTCCTCGCAGTTTCCCTTTGGGTTTTTGGGTAAGTCGTAATCACACCACCGTTGCTAGTCTTTATGTTAAAGACAGCAAAAATTTGGTCTAGATCCGCCACTGATCAATCATCATCATCTACAGGGACGCCATCGGCATTGCTAATGTGGTGGCTGCAATGCTTGGGCTATCAATCCTGCTGCTAACGGGCGTGCTGGAATGGGACGACTGTTTGAGCGAGAAGTCGGCTTGGGACACGTTCGCTTGGTTCGCGATTGTGGTGGGGATGTCCGAGCAGCTGAGTGCGCTCGGCATCGTGACCTGGTTGTCGAACTACGTGTCCATGTCGTTGGTGTCGCTGTCGCTGAGCTGGCCGCTCGAGCTTGTACTTCTTCAGCTGGCCTACTTCTCCATCCACTACATGTTCGCCAGCCAGACGGGCCACGTCGGGGCACTCTACGCCGCGTTTCTTGGCATGCACTTGGCCTCCGGGGTGCCCGGCGGCCTCTCGGTGTTGGCGCTTGCTTACAACACCAGCTTGTTTGGCGCTTTGACGCATTACAGCAGCGGCCAGGCTGCTGTTTATTTTGGAGGTAATTTGTGTCTTCACTACTACAACTCTTCCCTAAAAAAAAAAAAAAAAAGTTCACTTTTGCCATTTTGGTCCATATTATCTGAATTAGTCAACTTTATTTTAGAAACTTTTACACCATACATAACTACTACTTGACGTGAGTCTCACTCTCTACTAATACGCTTTAACTACTACTAATGACGTGGATTTCAGTGTCTACTAACACGCTTTAACTATTTCTCTTTCTTTCTCTTATCTTACTAATTTCGCATTAAAATTCATGCAGCTGGATATATGGATCTACCAGATGTATTCAGGTTGGGATTCATCATGGCGATTGTCAATATAGTGATATGGGGAGGTGTAGGGGCAGTATGGTGGAAATTCTTGGGGCTATACTAATATTGAAATTTGAAATAGAAGAAGATATCAGTATTTATAAGTTGAGGTGAGATCGTAATACTTTACACCATCTCTAATGCTTGGTATGATGGAATGAAATGAGGGTGGAATGGAATGAAGATAGAAATGAAATATCAATTTCCTTGGATTCCCCTTGCATTTTCATCCATTCACTCGTTCATTCCATCACACCAAGCAAATGAATAGAATGGAAGTAGGAATCACATTTCATTCCTTCATTCCATTCCATCATACCAAGAAGCCCATAAATGGTTTCTACTGATGCAACATGTGTAAATATTGAAAAAATAATGTGCATTTCATTACCTCTATACTTTTAACCCTTGAACTGCAATTTTTTTTTGTTTCAAGTATTTCTGTTTAATGTGGACTATTTACTAGATTTCGAATGATTCACTTGGTTGAAATTTGGTCCAAGATTTTTTTTTTCTCCAAATTTCATATTTTCCCCGACGCTTCTCCAGTCGCGCCAATCGTCGCCATAGGTATCGAACCTGTTGTCGCAGATCACCGTTCTCGATGTCGCGCTGGAGGTCTCGAACATGTTGTCTCAGATCATCGTTCTCGATGTCGCGCAGATCACGCTGTCGTGCAGCCTCTTCGTTTGGGAGATCTCCACGTCCCCCACCACGACCGCCACCACGAGCATCGCCACGTCTGTCGCCATGTCTACATTCAGTCATTGATAATCAACCTGGATTGTGATACCAAATGATGCAGAATATAGATAAAGAACTCAACAAATTGAGAACTTCGGAGTATAAAAACTCAATATAAAATTAATAATCAAAATCAGTCTTTTTAGCTCAAAAGGAAAATAAGTAAAAACGGAAAATCCAATTTGATAGAAGGAAAAACAATTACTCCTAATATTTTTCCATCTACTAATTATATTAACTAAGAAATAAATAAAATAAAAAAATATAACTCTTCCAATGTTACATCAAAAACAACATAAAAAAGCAAGGTAGTTTGGGAGAATCATTTTCTATTTCTATATATTGCTTCATTATAACACAAGTACTGTATATACTTGTAGTGCTAAATTAAATGCTACGCTAGTTATGGTATACGAGCAATCAACAATCTTAATTTTAGTCTCCGATACTTTTTAGCCTTGGCTGCTTGATCTTCCATCCATTGAGATTAAATAAGGTTGCAGATTGAGATATGATATTTTTCAATTTATTGTATATGTATTAATGTTTGGGATGTCAGGCTGGAATATACACGCTGGAATATACACGAGAAGTTGAATGTATATGTATTTTTCTCGAATTATATATACAAAAAAGAATTGATTGTACAAATTATTGATGCAGAATCATGCATTAATAAAAGAGAAGTTGATCTCCACTAAAAATCACTAATTCAAGAAGGCAAATAATAACACAATAATAGGAGTAAATCTAATTTAAAGAAATCATCAACTTTGATTTCGTTTGAAAAGATATACAGGTTGAAACGTTAAAACATATCCCCAAACACATTTCATTATATAAATTTGGTCTAGTACAAGAAAATACGAAAATATTTTGAGTGCTTAAGATGAAATATATTTGTTTATACCATTCGAGATAGCTTAAGATGACCAGGCCCAATCACGTTTTTGGCCTATCTTTTAATATGGTTCACGAATTCCCCTGAGATTTAATTAAATAATTTAATACTATTAGTAGTATATATTAATTTATAGGAGAGTGTTATATTGCTAACTCAATGTTTAATTACTAACTATAATTTAATAATAGTCATTAGATATTTAAATTAAAGGCCTAGATTATCAACCACGAAATGTCAATACGATCAACAAAAAACGTCAATAAAGTTATAGGATTAATTCCAAAAAGAGTAAAGGCCAAATCTGGTCCTGAACATATGGTCATTTTATGATTTTGGTCCTAAACTTTATCTTTTTGATTTTTTGGTCCTGCACATTTCAAATCGGATCATAATTGGTCCTCCGTCAATAGTTCCGTTAATTTTATAACAGTCAACATGTTTAGCTCAATTTTGACAAAATTAGACTTTTAATTTTAATTTTTTTACTCCCTAATTAGACTAGGTCCCGGAGCTCCCGTCGGCGGAGCCGGAGAGCTCGTTTGCGATGGAGATGGAGCAGGAGACGTCGGCTTCGACAGAGCCGGGGCTGGAACCGAAGCCGGAGGGGAAGCAACTGGAGCCGGCGTAGGTGCAGCCGGTGGAGGAGGAGATGGCACCGGAGGTGGCGGCGAGGCGGGAGGAGAAACTGCCGGCGGAGGTGACGCTGGCGGTGGTGTGCTAAGTGCTAACTGGAGTAGGAGCGGCGACGGGAGTAGCAGCAGGTGGCGGAAATAGAGCACAGCTCCAATTTGAGATCACTCCCTTTCTTCTTTATTTCTCTTCATCTTCACTCTCTCTCTCTCTCTCTCATCTCTCAAATCCCAAAGCACCCTACAATTTTCAACCTCCGGCGAGCTTTTCACCTTCTCTCTCTTAGAGAGAATCTAATTTGAGTAGTAGTGTTGGGTGGTGCTTTCAATTAAAAGTCTGGTGCTTTAATTTGTCGTGCTTTAATGGCACGACAAAAAGCCTCCTGCAATAAAACACCATCCTTCGCGAATTCCCTCCAACAAGCTTCTGCGGCTCATCCATACGCTTGTTGCGGCACTTTGTAGAGAATTAGTCCGCCTCCAGTGACCACTCCGACGCCTCCAGCAGCAACGCCGCCTCCGGTTTCAACACCACCGCCAGTCTCCGCGCCTCCGCCGGTAGTTCCCGCCTCGCCGCCGCCTCCGGTGCCATCTCCTCCTCCACCGGCTGCACCTACGCCGGCTCCGGTTGCTTCCCCTCCGGCTTCGGTTCCAGCCCCGGCTCTGTCGAAGCCGACGTCTCCTGCTCCATCTCCATCGCAAACGAGCCCTCTGGCTCCGCCGACGGGAGCTCCGGGACCTAGTCTAATTAGGGAGTAAAAAAATAAAATTAAAAGTCTAATTTGGTCAAAATTGGGCTAAACATGTTGACTGTTATAAAATTAACGGAACTATTGACGCATGACCAATTGTGATCCGATTTGAAATGTGCAGGACCAAAAAATCAAAAAGATATAGTTTATGACCAAAATCATAAAATAGTCATATGTTTAGGACCAGTTTTGGCCTTTACTCTTCCAAAAAATATCAATATGGGTATTAATGTCAAGTTAGTTATAACTAACTTTTACAAGAAATCCCAAAACTTTAAATTCATATAACATATATCAAATTAAAGAAAATTTTATAAGGATTCCAACGATATACTACATGCATATGTTCCGACGTCAAAATTTGAAAAAAAAAATCTAGAATTTTCGTATTTTTCGTACACAGGTTAATGTCAATGCAACTAAGATAATATGTCAATATAAAGCATATACGATGTCAATCCTAAATTGTGTTGACATTTTCAAAGCATTGTGTTAATATTTTCGAAACACTATATTGACATTTTCTTCCAAAATTCTAATTTGTAGTTTTTTTTTTTATCTTTTTCGATTTAATTAATAAAAACGAAAATTACATGTGGCAAATTGTAGACCACACGTTTTCTAAAATCATATGACTTTAAATTAATTGTAGTTAGCAATTAAATGATGAATTAGTAATGGATCACTCTCCTTAATCCATATATATCATATGTCGAGTGGTATAGTTAATCTTATTTTATAAATTGTGTGTTTAGTTAGTCGTGTCAGGCATGTTGAGTGATGTTTCGTTATTAATAAAAGATGACTCAATTTTAGTGGAATTTATAAAAGATTATTTTTTTGAATTAAATATAATTATTTTTTTGAATATATAAAAGATTAAATATATTTGTTTATACCATTCGAGATAGGCCCAATCACGTTTTTTTACCAATTTTTTAATATGGTTCACGATTTCCCCTGAGATTTAATTAAATAATTTAATACTATTAGTAGTATATATTAATTCATAGAGTTGTAATCAATGTCGAACCCTTCTTAAAAACCGAACTAGAGAACAAATCTGGGCCATAAGATCTAGTTTTTTGATGAGATATGTTGCTGTGTAAATTTTTTTCGCTCTTCATTACAAGCCAATTTTACTTCATTGTATAGGTTTATTACTTCATTCTGTACGTAATGCATTGAAACTACAACATGTTTTTACTTGCTTCAAGTAGGTTTTGAAATGATTCAACATATGCTTCGTTCGAATTCATTGACATGAGTTTTTACTTTATTCACATTAAAAAATGCAATTTATTCAAGTGAATTTATTACTTCATTCAGATGCGTTATTACTTCATTAGATAAGGTTTTTACTTCATTCCAGTAGGACTTCAAATGCTTCTACACATACTTCATTCATATAATTTATTATATTATTCCATGTGTTTATTACACCATATCAGCGTCGTAGCGGTGATGATAGATATTGTAGAGAGAAAGAACGACACGCGACGGCGAAACTGCATTTACGTACTAGAATGAAGTAATAATCCTATTATAATGAAGTAAAAACCTACCGGAATGAAGTAATATATTCTGGAATGAAGTTAAATATTCGTAACGTGTTAGTATGACTTATTTACCTTCGGATGAATAATAAAAGACTGGTGATGAAGGAGAAAATAATTTATACATTTTTTAATCTCATCCATAAAAAACTAAATCTAAAAACCCTAATTTGGTATGGTTCGGTGGTTCGGTCTTTAAGAATGGATTTGTGGATAATGGGACTCTTAATTCATATATATATATATATATCATATGTCGTGTGGTATAATTAATCTTATTTTATAAATTGTGTGTCAAGTTAGTCGTGTCAGGCATGTTGAGTGATGTTTCGTAATTAATATAAAAAATGACTCAATTTTAGCGGAATTTATAAAAGATGACCAAGATCTTACCTTAACTAAGATTTGATTGAATATCTTAGAATATGCACATATGTCATGTCGCATTATTACTCTTATCGTGACAAACATGTTCCTTATAACTAATACTCCTTCAGTCCCAAAAGAATATGAACTATTTCATTTTCTCGTCCGTCCTTAACGAATATATATTTTTTAATTTTGAAAATTTCAAACAACATACTACCCCTACACATCATTTTAATTACAACTTATACCATTTCCATTAACACTTATACCATTATAATAATGTGGACCTTACTCTCTACTAATATTATTTCCAATACCCTTTCTCTCTATCTCTCTCTTACTTTTCCCTTTATTGATTAAAACCCGTGCCGAACCTAAAATTCATACTCTTTGAGGACAGTGAGAGTAGAAGATTACAAAATCTATACATATACAAAAGACGAGTTTTGGGAGGTTTTGAATAATTATTTTATGCAAGGGATGTAAATACAATAATTAAAAATAGATATTGATTAAATAAATTAGTTGTGAAAATTTTTAGTGTAGTAGTTACGATGATTATTCATATTGATTACTTTTAATTCATTTCATTTGGTAGTAAATTAATACTTATTCTTTTGGAATTTGACCGAATGATGTAACCGTTAATTAGAGGGTGGCATTAAATAGATTTTGCATCTAATAATTTAATTATGCATCATTAAGCTGATAATAATCAATTAAGAGTATAAATTGAATATGATTATACCAATAATTTCTAACGTTTTTTTATTTATATCATAAATTAATATTTGTTTTAACTACTATTTATTAGCTAGATAAATGTTCTTTCATTTTTGTGATGTATAGTTGCATTTGAAAGGTTTTAGAAATTGTTGGTGATCTTTGTCGATAAATACATGTTATATCATTGTGGAAACTGTAAATGAGGCGTAGTAGGTGTCATGTGAGAGAGTGGAAGACGAAGAGCCGAAGATGTGAGTCGGAGGTAGTGCAGAAAGAGTTGTACAAAAGATGGTAAAAGGCAAATAGCACTTTTAAATCCTATTTTGAAGATCATTCTATTTTAGTGATATTGGTTCATATCTAAGTATTTTCTTTATGTTAATTTGTTTTATTTTACTGTCTAGGCTATAGTATTTTGTTTTTCACAAATAAAGAAATCACATAAGTTATTGACTATCTATAATATTTAAACCTACAGCATTACACATTCGTCACTTTCATAATTTTCATGCAAAGAAAAACACCTAAGTCAATGAAAGGAAGCAAAGAAGACAAAAACCATAAAATATCACATTTTTATGTGTGCATATGCATACAACATAAATCATCAATTTAGAGATTAAGGAGAAAAATAAGGCAGAAGAAGAGTCCACGGTAGATGTGGTTTGTGTTATACTATATCTCTATTCTCTATTTTTAGAAGAAGAGTCCACGGTAGATGTGGTTTGTGTTATACTCCCTCCGTCCCATAAAAGTTGAGACAAAACTTTTGGGCACGGAGATTAAGAATTTATATTAAATAAATAGAAGAGATGAAAAAAGTGGGAAAGATAAGAGAGAGTAAAGTAAATGATGGAATAAAGTAAGGGTGATTAGATGTTTTGTCTTTTGTTAAAAAAGAAAATGACTCAACTTTATTGGGACAGACTAAAAAGGAATACGACTCAATTTTTATGGGACGGAGGGAGTACTATATCTCTATTCCCTATTTTTGATGACTTACTACCTTTTATTTTATTGTTCCAATGTTTATATATGTTTATTTTTTATTTGTTTTGTTGTTCATTGTTTTATCTTTTTATGGCGATATCATTGTCCTAATTATATTTTTTAGCTGTATATTACATATTTATATTAATTGAATATTGATAGTATTTTAATAGTATTAAAGTGTGTATGCGTAGGTAATTGTTTTGTTGTAAAGACCAATATAAGTGTTGTAATTAAAAAATATTTCTATGTTGATTTAATTTAAAATTTATTTAATTTTATATTTATAATTATCGAACATATTGTGACTATAATATTACCTTTTATTTTATTTGAATTATTCACGATGCCTAGCTAATAAAATAAAAATATTTTATGTCGCGCATAGCGCATGGGCTAATACTAGTTATAATAAACGACGAGTTGAGTGCGCAGATGGACATCAATTGTTAGTTAACTTAATTTGGAGTTAACAAATCGTTGTCAGTATACTAATTGCATAGTATGCAACAATTTTATTTTTTAAAGAAAAAACAAAATTTAAAGCCCCCGTAGAGCGGGCGGTGGATCGTGCTTTTAGGTGCTGCTTGATCCGAGATGCTGCAGGAAATAGGTTGCTAATATATAAGTTCGTTCCATCCTGCATGCTTGTGAGATATGGTGTATCTTCCACAAATTGCAGCTGACATAGAAACTTGACATATACTCCACATTGGATGTAGAAAGTGATAATTTTGTGGTGGTCTCCATGATTTTGGGCCAGGCCAATTCGACGTCTCTATATATCGGTTGTAGTTTCTTAATTAGTGGAGCAAATTCACGTTTCCCATATCTTGGGAAACTTTCTCGCTGCCAAGACTTGGCGTTTGCCTTATGCACGGTAGATTAGATATCTTTAATCTTGATTGGCACGCCCTTAACCTTTACTGCGACGGCCGCGGTGAAGTCTTGGGTGAGAGAGGTTCTGAACTATGACTACCACTCCAACTCCTGCGCCCGAGGACGAGATTGCAGCCACTTCACGCAGGTTATGTGGCGCAACTCAACTCAATTAGGCTGTGCGGTTCTACCTTCCGTCAGTTCATCATCTGCAGCTATAGTCCGCCGGGAAATATCATCGGCGAACGCCCCTTCCTAGATACTGTTCGCCGTTTTTCCTAGATACTGTTTGTGTTGTTGTTGTTGTTGTTGTTGTTTATGAATTGTGCATCATCTAAACTTATTTTATGATTGCTTTGCTTTGCTTAAATAATGTACTGTCAACATTCTTACTACTTCCAGTAGTAGTATTAATGTTGAAAACACACCTGTATTTGTAACTAAAATCATTCCATCTGTTTGTGATTATCATCTTAAAATTACGAATCTAATCTCTCTTTTCCTCCAATCAATAATAGAGTAAATGAACCCCAAGTCCGAACCGATTAACTAATTTCAAACTTAATTCCAAGACTCTATTTGATAAAACCAAATAAATTCTCACGAAAGACTGGTGGGGACATGGTGCTCTGTTCCTTACTAGCAGAGGAACTCGGAGTTGCAATCTCGAATCCATGGCTTTCTTGGTTCGAAGCAGCTAGTTCACCTACGTTCGTATTGCTTCTATCAACCTCTGTCCACCGGAAATCAAAGAAACGCCCGCCATCGCTGCACAGAAACGAACGAACGAACTCATCATGATCGTCACAACTTGCTCCTCGCAGTTTCCCTCTGGGTTTTCGGGTAAGTCGTAATCACACCACCGTTGCTAGTCTTTATGTTTAAGATGTTGGAAATTTGGGCTTCCACAAAACTAATTTAATGTGTATTGCTATCTTAACGTTGCCCAATTTAAAGTGAATTGAACTAAGATTAAAGTTTGGGTTAGAGTGTATTTATTCGCTATGGAAATAAGTGTACATACCATGTGAGATTTTCTATTTAATTTGACGAGGGATCGAATAGAAAATAAAGGGGTTTATATTTATATACAAATACTCCATCCGTTCTACAAGAATATGCACTTTCTAATTTTGAAAACTCTTTTCATCTAATGAGGTGGGACCCACTCTGAATACAATATGTTAAGGAAATTGACCTCTTAAGGTAATTCTCTATTACCTTCAAATTCGAACACGACCAACACATGATATTAACCTATTAACAACAAGACGTAATATGAGTTAGACTTACATACTATATCCTAAATATATATGTATATGTCATCATTTTGGGGGAGGACTGAGGAGAACTCCACAGTCTTACCAAGACCACACCACCAGACCAAGATCACATGTCCACCCCATGTTACAAGTCACTAGGTCACCACAGGTCTTGGTCGAGCTCACGCAGAGACATCGGAGAACTTGCAAGTGCAACCACCGAACCTCGAGCCACACAGGCCCAGCCTCTGAACCAGGGTTCTGATACCACTGTTGGGTATCGACGGTGCACACCCAAACTCCACATTAGTATGATATTATCCGCTTTGGGCAAAGCTCTCACGGTTTTGCTCTTAGGGTACTCTCCAAAAGGCCTCATACTAATGGAGTTAGAAAATCCCATTTATATGCTTGCAACTCTTGTTCATTCTCTAATGTGGGAGTTGTTTGCCCTCACAACTATTTGTGTTGAAATTTTTTGAAAAATAACCATATTGAAAAACATTGTTAAGTTAAGGACACAATTGTCTGTTAAACCTTAATATTTTGCTTTTTAGAGAAATTTTTGTTTGCATCGAGATACTAAGATTGAAAACTTTTATTAAAGCGTAGGTGGTGCATTTAAAAAATACAAATTTGCATCCTTAATTAACAATAATAGTTTAATTAAGAATTTCCATAACATTATTTAAATCCATCATGATAAAACAAGCTTTGAACACAAACATTACATTTATTATACCACAGCCATAGCCAACAAAAAGAAAAATAGATAATGTTCCATGATTTATGAACACTTTCCTTTTAATAATGCATTTATGATGCACCAATTTCCTACTCTACAATTAATAAAATATTTTTATGCAAATTTCAACTAAAATTTTGTCATATTTAATTAATTGAATTTTTTTAATACAAACACTATAACAAATTGAATATTCTGAATCTCTCATTGAAGTTACAAGGACCATGTGTCTCACAATATACATGCATACTATAAAATACTCAATCAAATCTTAAGGTAGGTTGTTAGTCAAACGGGGCCTGGCTCATCTAATTATTTAATCCAATAATATTAGGATATCGACAACAACGTGCCTAAAAAAGATTTAGACTAGGCGATACGAATCCACGATTTTATCGTTGAAGAATCCAAGATATTAAGTGCGTATTATGTGAGTTCGTATTATATGAGTTCGCTTAGGTGGTGTTAGATTGTCAAGATAAAATAATACCAAGATATAATCTAGAGTTGAGCTGTGAGATTATTTTAGTCATATGGGGTTAGCTAAGACTAATTATCCCTTTATTATCCATCTAGGATTGAATTGTGAGATTGAATCTCATGAACCAAATACACTTCAAATTTAATATCGGATACAATCTTGCAAACCGAACACCCTCTTAGTATATTATTTAAAGATGGGATAAAGTGACCGAGGTATTTGGACTACCTAAGAGCATCCACGATAGCGCTCGAAAATCTGTTGGCATCATGTGTCGGTTTTCGGGTCGCTATTGCAGATGGGGCGGCAGTTTCTGCGGTTTTTGCTAGGCAATTTTTTTAATATATTGTCTTAGGGTTGCGTTAGAGTGACACCACTCTTAAAGTGACAACATGACAACAAGTAACATGCAATCTGCAATGCATACGTAAGCAATATGTGATACAGAGGCAAGCAATTCGGCATATGGTTCCAAGCAATATTAGATATGAAAATAGAGCACTATCGTGACTAACACCATTATTGTTGTATTTTAATATGTAGCAATCCATCCGTCCCTTAAAAATAGACAACATTCGTTATTCTGAGATGTCTTCTCTCTAATGAGATGAGTCTTATTCTCTACTAACAATACTTCAATCACTTTTTCTATCTATCGTTCTCTTACTTTATCAATTTACATAAAAATCCGTATAATTTCAAATGTTGTCTCTTTATTAGGGATGGAATGATTATTATTTTTTCTAAATAAAAAATTAAAATAACGACATAAGAAAAATAGTGAAAAAGTTGGGGCTTTGAGGCTGGAATTTAAAAATGCTAGCAAATGAAAAATGGATTATGGCGATTTTTGGGAATGTTTTATGTCCAATGGCGGATGCCCTAATGCCCATCTACTTAAACATAACTAAAGTTGGGTAGGATCCAAATTCCAAACACTCAAAAAATCCGACCCGTAAGTGCCAGAATAATTAAAATATTGGAGAAATTAAAGGAATCCAGAATAATCATATGATCACATTCTAAATGAAACTACTAAACCCAACTCATCATTATTAAATTTTTAACAAAAATATTCTTTTATAAATTCCAACGGTTCAGTCATCTATAATTAATCAAGGAATGTACGTGACACAACTACTTAACTAGCACGACGTGCACACACAAATTATAAAATAAGATTAATTATACCACTCGAAATATATGCATATAATATACTAATAGACCAGGAGTAGGACTATAAAATACTACTCCCTCCGTCCCATAATAAATGTCACACTTTCATTTTTAGTTTGTCTCACAAAATATGTCATATTTCTTTCTTTGAAAAAAGTTTCCTTTCACGTTAATATAATTATATTATTTTCTCTTTCCACTTAACACACAAAACATTACCTCCTAAAATCTCGTGTCAATCCCTAAGCGTGACATTTATAGGACGAAGAGAGTATTCCTCAATTAAATCTCATGGGAAAACGTGGACCATATTAAAAAGATGGTCAAGCGCAATTGGGCCTGGCTCATCTTATTAGGAATGGTATAAACAAAAATATTTTAATCTTAACCATTCACAGTATTTTTTGTATTTTCTTGAACTAACCACATTTATATATACGCAAAAATCACCTAAATTAACTTATATGCTATTCATATTATATTTTTTTGTTAAATATAATTATTATTTGTATCATTAAAACTACATAAAATTTTATTATCAGAGTGAGAATTATATATATATATATATATAGGGTCTTGTTAGATTGAGATTATTTAGCTAAATTGAGAAATGAGATGCAATATGGGCCATTAATCCACAAGATTAACAAAATGTCAACAAATACCACATTATGTCAACAATGGGGTATAATTGTCTTTTCATTAAATTGTGTTTGAAATCATTTCCTAAAATCCTCTCTAAAACTCTAGTTGCAAAGTCTTCAAATCTTCAACATTCAAATCTTCAAATTTTCAACATTCAAATCTTCAAATCTACAAATCTTCAACATTTAATAAAATAACACTTATAATTCACATATCAATATCGAGAATATCGAATGTCAACAACTCGTATTAAAATGTCAACAACTAACAAATAACACTTGCAACTCACATATCAATACCGAGAATATCGAATATCAACAAAACATATTAAAATGTCAACAACTAAAAAATAACACTTACAATTCACATATCAATACCGAGAATATCAAATGTCAACAACTCGTATTAAAATGTCAACAACTAACAAATAACACTTATAATTCACATATCAATAGAGAGAATATCGAATGTCAACAACAAACATTATTTATGTCAACTACAATGTCAACAACAAACATTATTTATGTCAACTACGATGTCAACAACAACTTTATTTATGTCAACTATTATGTCAACAACAAATATTTTCATGTCAACGACGTATATTATTTATGTCAACAACAATGTTTTACTTATAATTTATGTCAACAACAATGTTTTACATATAATTTATGTCAACAACATTTTTCATAAAATACAACCTAAACTCAACCCTTCTCACCATCACCCACAGCTCCATCTCATCCACAACTCCCACACCTTCCACAACATGACTCTCCACATCTTTCTCCACCACCAATCGCACTATTCTATTCAATTTTTACAGTAAACAAACACTTCATTTATTGCTCAACATATAAACACAACAATCACTTATTATCTGTTTGCATCATCAACAATCATATACCACAAAAGTAGATTCTCTTTGCATATGTCAACAACTAAAAAATAACACTTATAATTCACATATCAATACCGTGAATATCGAATGTCAACAACTCGTATTAAAATGTCAACAACTAACAAAATAACACTTATAATTCACATATCAATAGCGAGAATATTGAATGTCAACAACTCGCATTAAAATGTCAACAACTAACAAATAACACTTATAATTCACATATCAATACCGAGAATATCGAATGTCAACAACTCGTATTAAAATGTCAACAACTAAAAAATAACACTTATAATTGACATATTAACTACGATGTTCATGTCAACTACGATGTCAACAGCAAACATTATTCATGTCAACTACGATGTCAACAACAAACGTTATTTATGTCAACTATTATGTCAACAGCAACATTTTACAAATAATTAATGTCAATAACAAATATTTTCATGTCAACGACCTATATTATTTATGTCAACAATAACGTTTTACATATAATTCATGTCAACAACAATGTTTTACATATAATTTATGTCAACAACATTTTTCATAATATTTATGCCAACGACCTCTATAATTTATGTCAACAACAAAAAAATACACATATTAGGCCTTAATCATCACTTTGGGGTGAATTAAACAGAGGAAATTATGTCGATCATGAATTTAAATTCAATCTCTGGTGTACATCAGCATGAATTACACATTTCCTTCGCTTAATAAATCACTCCATTTTTAAATCTGGAAATTTTGTTAAAAAAACAATTAGATTTACCATATTTCACGATTTACTTACCAGCCGCAATATACAACAGAGAAGCCGCGATAATCGTCCGATACCGGCCGAAAAGCGAGTCGGCCAAAAAGGTGCCTAATAGCGGCAGAAGCGACGCCGCTCCTGACCAGGCGTTCACATTCTTCGCCGCCGTGGCGGTGGACTGCCCAGCGGTCTGGTCAAATAGCTTATCAAATTGGAGTTGATTCTGTAGTAAGCAAACCTCTCCGCCGGATTGAGGTGAAAACAACTCGAAATTGAGGTGAAAACAGCTCGAAATTCGAGTATTTAGCAGAAATACCTATGATGAAGGAAGCGGATCTCCAGCCGCCGGATTTGGATCGGAAAACGGGGCGGCCTTTGAAGTCGACAGATCCTTCACGGCGTCGTCCAGCAGAGGAGCTTTCGCGTCGGCCATTGCAGCAGCTGCTGCTCAATCTACCATTGAATCAGAGACAAAATCGTGTGAATGCTAAGGAATCGTTGAAATCCGAGAAACGACAATTGACAGCCGTCGAAACCAGGTGAAGAGCTGCTAGGTGAGGGAGAAATCGCTAACAACGCCGGCGACGTCGATGCGGTGTGATCCGAGCGGCGGCAACGGGAAAATTGGGGATCTCTTTCGAGGGATCTTTGATTTTGGAGAAGCAGAAAGTGATAGAGAGAGGGAGTATCCTTGCAATTACTATTCTACCCTTTCATATTAAATTAATCTAATAATATTTATTGTATGGCAAAATCTGGACCACTCATTTAATTGAAATGAGTGGCTGATATTGGATCTCATTTCTCAATTAGCCTAAATAATCTCAATTGATCACAACCCTATAGATATATATATATATATATATATATATATATATATATATATATATATATATTAGGGTGAATGAGCCAAAGAGGTGTATATATATTAAAAAAAGTAAAAATATATAATGTTCGTTCAAAAATGTGATTGTTGGTTATTATTTTAATTTTTTTATTACATCATATTTCATTTTCAAGTTGCACTTATGGGTGACACATCGGCAACAACAAAAATGCGCTTAGGCACACACACGTGCAACAGCGGTCTGTTCCTCTACACTTGGTGCCGCCACCGTCGTGGCTGTCGATACCCTCGTATCATATTACTTGCCTCGGACCATGAGCGCGAACCTGTAATATGAACCATCAATACGTAAAAGACTTTTGTCGTCAATGTATGCCCATCTTAGAACGCTTGTAGTGTGTGAACATTATTTTTAAAGGTACTTCCTAGCGGCGAACCTGCCGCCAAGCTACTTCCTAGCAGCGACGCCAGTTATATATACGTCATGGTGGAGGAGGAAGTTTTTAAAGGTATGTCGTGGCTGAAAGAGGTTCATCAACTATTGGTGTCATTTTTGATAGAATTTATTATGCTTCTCAGCGGCTATACCAATAAAGAATATATTAGTAGTAGTTTTGCCCCTTCTGAACTAAATTCGTGGCTCTGACATGCTTAGTAGGATACAACGACATGCTTTTGAAGATAAGACAACAATACATACATGAAGAATTTTGTACACAGTGTATTATTTAAGCCATCTTAAAATAGCTTTTGAAATTACATAAACAAACAATACACACGTGACATTGATTTTACCATAGCCAACAAACCAACAATGAAAATAGATAATGTTCGATATATATCCAACAGTGGACTGTCGATATATATACTCCCTCTTTCCCACTAGAAATGAAACGTTTTCCTTTCTGGGTTGTCCCATTAAAAATGAAACGTTTCTTAAAATAGAAATAACTTTATCTCTACTTTTCCCTCTTTCTTATTTTACTCTCTTCTTTAACTCACAAAATAATACTACATAAAATCCTGTGCCGAAAAGCAAACGTTTCATATTTATTGGGACGGAGGGAGTATAAAATATATACTCCCTCCTTCCTAAATCACAAGATTAAATGAAAAAAGAATAAAATAAGAGAGAAAAAAGAAATAAAAGAAGAGAAATGATATTTTTTGTACTGGAATATGAAGCAAGTAAGTAGGAATAGAGGGAGTATATGAGTAGTGGTGAACAGTAGCTAGAAGGGGCGTTGGCCGGTGATATTTACCGGCGGATAATAGGAGCAGATGGTGAAGATGAAACCGCTGTGCACTGCTGCTGCGCGCACCCTAATTGAGTTGTGCCGCGCCACACAACCTGCGTGTAGTGCTCGCACGGACCTCCGATGCAGGAGTTGGTGGTGGGGTTATAGTTCCGACTCTCTCTGGCCCATCTTTTCACCCTACGCGCCTCCGACTCCGAGGACTTCCCAATCCAGACCGACAGGTTCTCCCCGTAAGGCCCCCCGGAGTTCACCGGCCTACAGTCATTCTTGGACCTGAACTGGGCGTAGTCAGCGACAGTGTCGTTCCACACGAGGGGCTGGACGCCCACCTTCACCCGGAGGAAGTTGTGGGCGTCCAGGAAGCGCTGTGGCTCTGACGAGTAACCCTTCCCATATCACTATTTTTGCTCTATTTATGTGTTTGGGGAACCCTTCTATGTATCTTTTCAAATCAAATCAAATCAAATTTGTTGATTTCTTTCAATTACTTATTTGCCTTACTAGTGGAGATCAACTAATTTTCTTTTATTAACTTACCTAATGAAGCTGTGACAGCTTGGATTGGATAGACATGCTCTTGCAACAATTTCATACTACAATCAACTTTATCAATACATACAAATACAAAAAATAGAAAAACAAATCATGGGTGCTCGGCGGGCTATGCGCGGTTTTGGCTGGGCAATTTTTTTTAATAAATACTCTAATTTTTCTTTTATCATTGTAGTATTTTATATATTATTTTTTCTATATAAAAAATTAAAATAACAATACAAGAAAAATAGTAGGATTAAAAAAGTAGGGGCAAATGCTATTGCAGGTTTTGACGCTGGAATTTAAAATGCTCTCCTTGCCGATGAAAAATAGATTATGTCGGATTTTTGGGAATGTTTTCTATCTACTAGTGGATCCCTAAGCAGATCTACAAAGGTTGGGTAGGATCCAAACACAATAAAAATATCTGACCCGTAATTAAGTGCTATAATAATTACGAGTGACTAAAATAAAGGAGAAAAGGAATCCAGAATATTCATATGATGCAACTACTTAATTAACTAAATGAAACTACAAAACCCAACTCATCATTTCTTAAATTTTAACCAAAACTAACATTATATAAATTCCAACTGAAATTTAGTCATCTTTTATAAATTAAGGAATGTGTGTGATTCAACTACTTAATTAACTAACACAACGTGCACACACAAATTGTAAAATAAGATTAATTATACCACTACCTGCACACAAAAATTGTAAAATAAGATTAATTATACGGTTTATACCACTCGAAATTATACTGAGGAATGATACGCTATATACCTTATACCTTATATGAACTTCTTATGTGAGCACTATTCTCATTTAACGCATATTTAGTGTTGTTCGTTTCTATTTCTATATTTAGTTTGAATCTAATTAAATACACTTTTTAATGTTATTGAAATTTTTAATTTTACAAAATTCATAAAAATCAATGGTTGATTTGCTCGTTTTCTCTATTAACAAATAAAGTTTTGATTTTTACTAATTTTGTGAAATTAAAATTTTCAATAATAGTAAAAAATATAGTATTAGAATCAAACTAAATGTATAAATCGAGACTAATAATGTTAAATGTATGTCAAACAAGAATGATACTTACATTAGGAGCACATAAGATATGTAGCATATCATTCATCGTACTACTATAAAATACTCAACTCAATTACTCCCTCTGTCCCACAATAGGAGACACTCTTATTGTGGGCACGGGTTTTAAGAAATATAAAGAATAGTGAGTTAGAAAAGTTAGTGGAATATGAGACCCATTTTTTTATATAATTAAATGTGAGTGAAGTGAGTTAGTGGAATATGAGACCTACTTACCATTTATGGTAAAAATAAAGCGTGACTCTTATTGTGGGACGAACCAAAATGGCAAAGTGTCACTCTTAGACCTGGTTTATCGGCCTTGTTGGTGGACCTCCATATCACAATTGCAATTTAAAAAAAAAAAAGAATTAAAGTAGTGGTGTGTCTCTCTCCTCAACCCATGGTCAGCTGGTTGGCAACCAGCGACCGAAAGGTCTCTCAATTGAATCATGAATCAGCCAATGATATTGTGCCACATGGCACAATTTCATTGGTTGATATTTTTTAAAAAAAAATTGATATATCTCTTATATATTATATTAAAAAAATTAAAAAAAAAACTATACCAAATTTTATAATTTTTCATCCTCTATAAATAGAGGCCACATTTGCTATAGTTTTGTACACAAAAAAAATCTTATCTTTTCTCCTCCTATAATCCTTTCTTTGGTATAATTTCTTATTTTTTAGTCCCCTTTGTTGTTCATCATGGATGATGATGAGAATAACATATTCTCTGATTCTCAAAATTTCAAAAAAATAATATAAAATAAAATATATAATAGTTTGGTTGGGTGGTCATTGATAAACCATGAAAATGGGTGTGGTTGGGTTGGATGAATATTAATGATGTGGAAGATGATATGGAGAAGATAGAAATGAATTAAATATTGAAAAAGTGGGTGGTTGGGTTAGGTTGGGTTGGGTTGGGTTGGATGGCTGCTGATAAACATGGTCTTATTGTTGGGACAGAGGGGGTAAATCTTAGAGCATCTGCATCTATGCTCTTAGCTAAGAGCATGGATGTGAGCCTGGACCCACTTTTATTCATTTTTTACTCCTTACTCTTCCGCAAGAGCACAACACCCACAATCATACTCTTCCGCAAAAGCATGTTAAGGGCCCCACCATTCTATTATTCCATTTAAATAAAAATATTTCCACAATATTAAAATGCATTAAAAATACTCGAACTATTATTACAAATTACAAAAATAAAAATAAATACTCCCTCCGTCCCCGAATACTTGACACAGTTTTCCATTTCGGTCCGTCCCCGAATACTTGACAAAGTTCACTTTTTCCATTTTTAGTAGTGGACCTCATATTCCACTAACTCGTTCCTACTCACATTTATTATAAAACTAATACTTTAAAAGTAGGACTCATATCCCACCAACTTTTTCAACACACTTTCCATTACATTTCTTAAAACCCGTGCCGGGTCAAACCGTATCAAGTATTCGGGGACGGAGGGAGTAGTACATAATTCAAATCCTAAAAATAAAAATTACATACTTAAAATCCTACAAATTAAAAATTACATAATTAAATCCTAAAAAATACATCCGTGGAAATTTAAAAAAGACTAGTCCGATGGCGGTATCCCCAATTGTTGCTGGAGACCTCGTATCATTGCATGATGTGCATCAAATTGCTTGGGAGTCATCCGAGACGTATCGGTTCCGGTGGCTTGATACAAAATGGCCCACAAAGAGTTGGTGGGGGTGGAAGTGGGCACAAAGGGAGCGGGAGTGGGAGCCAGAGGTGCGGCTGGGGTCGCGGCACGACGGCAGCTGGCTTGCCACCTCGTCCTCGCCGGCATGGATAGGGATATCGTCCTCGACCATTTGTTGGAGGAGCTAGAGGAGGATGATCGAATGTCTCCCTTATACTTGATGATGCACCTCCTACCAAGTGTTGAGATGCTTGAATGGTTTGTAATGCATTGAATGGTAAGTCGACATGACGGCCGTGATGATCTCGACCTCGCTCATGCCGCTCGCTGCCGACTGTTGTTCCTGGAGGTAATACCCCTGGAACTTTTGGATTTCGTTGGCTCTTCCAATGACATTGCGCACAATACTCTCATTGCACTCCACGTTCCAGCCGGTCTATCGGCATTGTACCGGTGAGTGACGCAGTACCAAAACCTATCTCCGGTTTGGCATGAGGAGGTAGGCTTCGAATATCTTCTCCTGTACTGCCACGAGTACGGACACGGACACCGCGAGCGCCGCCCCTGCTGGAACCGCCCTCCGGAATTTGGGACAACGGTGGCGTTGAGCCTTGTTCGGGTGCTCACCCGTATTGCCCCGAAGGGGCGCATATCTCGTGTCTCTACCATGGCAAAAGGAAGGGGCAGAAAACCTTGGGCATGAACCCTAACAAAAGGCCAGACGCTAACGGACCATCGCTCGCTACCCGACAATTCATCGTGAAGGTTGTTGGTGTGCTAATGCCGGTCGCTAATCACTACCCAGAAACTTAGAGCTTTTAGAAACAATAGAGGACTCATCCAAGTCTTGTAGAACCTTGGAACTGCCATATTTTGTTTCCACATCGGAAAACACCAGTCTCGCATTAAGTGAATCAGCTCCAAAGTGGATCATATCCCGTCTTTATCAGAAATGGGACAGTCATCCGTCTAACGAGAAAACGAAAGGCTCCGAGATATTCTATGACCTAAAGGGTCTTGTCACGAGCTGGGCTAGAACCAGTGATCAACCTTTCTGGTCGTAACTTTGAAAAGAAAGAAGAGAAAAAACTGGGAGTTTGCACCTACATAACAGATTGCTTGCTTACCAAGCCATCCCGGCAAGCTCCTTCTGTTCGATTATTATTCTTGACTTGACTTATTATTATAAAAATGGCTCACTATCCAAATGAAAGACGATCGATTATCTACCCAAGAAGATAGAGAGTCCCACATATGAGAAAAGGTCACAAATAGAGTTGAAGCAAGTAACATTGCAAAGGCATAATGATAGTAGGGTAGGGATATCCCCGACCTCTGAACCGGACGTGAAGGTCTCCCCTCATCCGGCTCTCTGCAGTGGAATCTCCACTCACTGTTTCCCCTAATATCCTCTCTTTACCACATCATGGGGGTTTACAGGAGATCCCAGAGGATCGCTCGGAAAGGCTGCTATACCATACCTTTTGACTTAAGTCTACTCTAGTAGTCACTAGATTCACTATAGTAGTCCGTCTGGCTACTCTTGCTGAAATCATTACTCTTCATTCTCTCGTGCTCTAGCAATTGCGCTCCCTAGACCACTACCATGTAGTTGGGTAGGGACAATCAATCCGTAGTGATGGAAATCTCGGAATGAATAGGAATACCAATCAATAGTTAAGAATATAGTTTTCGAGTTTTCTCCCTTTCTCTCGCTCAATAGATCTATTTGGTTTGTTACGGTAGAGTACAATATGAGACGATAGAATGCAATGGGATAGATGGTAGAGGGCTGTCTACGCCCAAAAGCGATGATATGATTCAATTGTCCCATTGTCCATAGAAACCTCATGGCATACAACCGAAACAACTCCCGCTAGATAGCCGCCCCTCTCTCTCTATTTACAGCCTCGTGGACGAACGAAAGAAGGAAAGGTACAAAACGGGGCAGTAGACAGCATGCAGCAAGCAAGAGCTTCTCAGCCCCCTAACCTTATTAAAATAAAAGCGCTAGCGCTTGACTAATATAATATAACTAATAGAAAGTAAAGTGACTTTATTATCGAATCTAAAGATCTAAACATGGAAGCAGCAAGAAAATGGCTACGCTAACAAGTAGTGGCTTTCGCGCTAGTGTGCTCGGTCGTTGCTTGTTGCTCGAACGAATGTGAGATGAGCGAATGCTCGCCCCTATCAATAACTCTAAAGGGGAGTAAACACTTCACTCGCTAGGGGATGGGATTCATTCACTTGCATTCTTGCTAGCACTACAAAAAACTTCAGTCTTAACACCCCTACTACTGTTGTGCAGCCTTTCCTCGGGTTCGTAGAGTCAGGTTTCTCGTTTACTCACAACGGAGGAGCCGCCCCCACTAGGCAGGTGGCCATGGGTCATAACGCACTCTTCGCACAACAAAAAATCCACTTTGAAGTTGACTTATTCGCTCGGCCAATCGTCGGAATGTGTAGGAGATACCATAAGGACCCAATATCTCAATAACACCTTTGTCTAAAGCTTCGAATGGGACTTCATATCCGAAATGCAAGAACGATCTGACTAGAAAGTCATTCAAAACTTGATCGAAAAAGTACTAGTTTATTGAAGAAGCTATAGAGTCGATTCCAAAAAGTACTAGTTTGAAAGGCTCGAATTGATCCTCTACGGAATTTACATTATACGCAACAGAAGCATCTGTTGTACTAAACATAATAGGTATTAGTTTGGTAATGGTTGGAGCAGCAAACTCGGATTCGTCAAGAATCTCATTTTTTTTGGTAGTACGAAGGGGGAATTGGCCCAAAAATTGGATGGGGTCAAGACGCTATCGGGCCTAGGCGATTGACTCAAGTGCCCCTCGAACCGCACGAAATGGTCGTCTATTACACGGCTCACTAACTCTGCTTGGGGTGGGGGTATCCATTATTGGTCGGCGGTCAGGGATTTTCGCCATCATCCATCATTAGAACTATATTTCTCAATGATAGTTATGATTTCACTCCGTATGGGCAACTGCCCTTTGCTTGCGTCCTGTGCATTGTTTCAGGTGCGCATAAGCCATTTCTTGAGGTGTGTTTTTAAATCGGGCTTGGGCCCGACTTGGATATGGGCCCCCAAGGTATCGTTTTCTGCCCGGCTTGAGAGCTCCCAATCCGTCAGATTATATGGTCCACGATTTCTCGTGATGAAGGAAGTGTTTCTCTATTAATAGCAGACTTTCCTGGGGATATTCCTAAACCAGATTCATAGACTCATCCTATCTATGTTTATTACATAGATCCTCTATAACGAAGAAAGAATCAATCTCTTCTAAAATGCATAAATGGTGTTAACTCTCTTGTTTTTCCCAGCCCTAATCCCTAATATAGAGCATACTGCTAATTCCTTTTAGTGTTCTAAACATCGGAGATAGAATCCTAACCCGCTTCTTCTTCAGATCCTGCTGCCCTTCTCTAAATAGAAAATGACTTTCTTTCCTTTTCTGCTTGACGATTCGTCCATCTCGAAAGTATCCATCTGAGATTTCAGGAAATTATCTGAACGTGAACTCTCTCTTTCTATACGCATTTCTTTAGACTTGCTCTTCATTCTTTCATTCTTTATAGTGGCTTTAAGTGCTAAACCTGCTAGTGCTATTTATTGTGAGGAAAGCGAAGCCGTATGACGCGAGAGTGTCACGTACGGTTTCTTTGAGAAGGGTGTGATACCACCACCTATCAGGCCCAACGAGCGGTCCACGGAGCTGCATCCCTACTCACCTGGTCCATGCACATCGCTCTCTCTCCAGGAGGTTGGCCGCCTATCCTAGATCTTCCCATTTCCAAGAAGATCCTCGGTTCGATCTGGTTTAGTATCAAGGTGATCTCTTTCTATTCCTATATATATGGGTCCTTGCAACATTTCCACGATATCGTTATTGATCAATTAATGGGACTTGGTCGGAAAGTGTTCTTGCCTCTATCATTAGCTCGGGTAGTTGTCATTTCTGGTGTTTTAGTCACCTTTCAATGGCTCCCTTAATTATGTGCGAATTCCCTCTTGAGTAATGGGAAGCGGGATACTCCCCGAAAATGCCCCGCTCGTAGGTTCCTTTGTCGTTAGGGATCCAAATCTCTCGGGCATCTTGCTCGTCCACCGGGTAAGGCCGGTAGCCACCTTGAATTTGCGAACCTTGGGTATGAGGAGTGGCCGAGATATTTGTATCTGGCGAATGGAATGGTGATGCACTGAACCATTCTTGGTTCCATCACGAGAGTCGGAGGAGTGATCGCCGAAGCCAGACATTTTTGCAAAAGAGAAAGAGTGAGAATTTAGAGAGAAGTATATTGATGAGAGAATTGTTTGGTGTAGTGTGGTGTAATTTTTTGTGTTGAAATCGGGGGGTATTTATAGATGAAAATGTGAATCTTGGGGTAAAAATAATGAAAAATAAATTAACTGTGTTGAAAAATCGGATATATTTTATTGGGAAGTGGGAATTTTTTTTTTAATTTAATTCTGATTTTTTATATTTTTTTGAAATTAAAAAAAATGAAAAATAGCCAACGGCATTGCTGTTGGCGAATCACGCAGCGACACGTCAACCAGCTCTTCGGCACGACGGTGCTCTTAGCTAAGAGCAGGGGTCGTGCCGTCAGCAAGAACACAACGGCGAGCAGGGATCTCGCCGCGCCGACGGCACGACGCCTGCTCTTAGCTAAGAGCACCGATGAAGATGCTCTTATTTTAACGGATTAGCTGAACTTAACCCGTGCTATGCACGGGATATAAGATTTTTACCTATCTTGGCGTCCGTATCGGGTATCCATATTGGGTATCCATATTGTCCGTCCGTATCGGGTATCCATATTGTCCTATTTCATGACCGTCCGTATCGGGTATCCATATTGTCCGTTCGTATCGGGTATCCATATTGTCCGTATCCATATTGTCCTATTATAATACCTAGCACGGATTAATTTCATGACCGTCCGTATCGGGTATCCATATTGTCCTATTTAAAAGGTGACAAATAACGCATGAACGCATCATTCATGGTACAAATATATAATTTACCTATCTTGGCGTGAGATCCATATCTTTATTTATCTATTTCTACAAGATACTAGTATTCTTCTCTTATTTTTATTGGATGCAAACACATCCCATTCGATAATAAGATAAATTAGGAACAATATAATGTTTCCCTATAATCTATCCGTAAGCCAATAACTATACAATTTACTAGTCCCTCTGTCCCATAATCCAAACTATTTACATTATTTCTATTTAAATAAAAAAGTATGATATTTAATTAAGACATAGTGTGTTCCTTATTAAGTGTTGTCTTATTACACTCAGTGGCGGAACTACGTAGGGACAAGCCCCCGCACTAGCGGGAGCTTGTTTGGCACCGAACCTCCGTTCTCCGACCGATCTCCGCTCCAGATTAAGCTCTGCACTCCAACCATCTAGACTCCACGGAATCCGCCGCCGTCGCCGCTAATTCTGCGAAATTGAAAATTTATTGGAGAAGATGAGACTTGGGCTTATAAGTTTTGGGCCATTTATATAATTGTTGGGCTGCTTATGTAAATGTTTATAATTTTATCAAATAAAAAAATCTTAAGTGCGGTGTGCAATACGTCTCATGCTTTTTATAAATTTTGTTTGGCCCCAAAGCTCCTAATTTACTTGGTACTTGGATTCAGCTTACTTGGTGATTTGCTAGAATCAGAATTAGTAGTATAAAATTATTTGCAAGTGTTACGCAAGTAGTAGTCAATGAATTTATTAGCATGTGTAACTCATTTAAGATATGATCACTTGGTGGTTTGGTAGAATAGGAGTCCCGGTTCATAATTACTGTAAATGAAAAAGAGACGTACATTTCACTAACTCAATACACTCACATTTCATTTAAAACTATTAATATATATAAGTGAGACTCATATTCCACTAACTTTTTCCCACCCACTTTTCTTAACATTTCTTAAAATCCGTATAGGAAGAAATGAGACTCTTATTCGCAGACGGAGGAATGTCATCTAGTGTGTCGTAAAAGTTGTACAAATATTACATGTAAAGTTAAATATTTTAATATTATTATTATTTTAAAATTTTCAGTCCCGGCTTATTTTAATTTTCTGGTTCCGTCACTGATTACATTTAAAATTCTAATTTAATTATACTAATTACTTATGTTCAAATTTATGCTGTCAAAGTGAAAAGTACGAGAGAGTAACGTGGGACGGAGGGAGTATTTTGATTTTGATTGATTAAAATATACTAATATACCTGATTTTGTTATCCTATCCTATTTAATTTTATTATATTAGTATTAGTTTCGGTCATCACGGGATAAAAGCAAAAAATTGGAGGATTGTATAAAATTTCAAAAGTTATGAAATAATTGACCAAGTCAACTAAAAATTACTATATACTGATGATTTAGATTCCAATTATTCCTATAATAAAATATGAATGGAATGTATTAGTTACTACCCCCGTCCCTCAAAGATTGACACGGTTTGATACGATACGGGTTTTAAGAAATGTAATAGTAAGTGTGTTGAAAAAGTTAGTGGGATGTGAGTCCTACTTTTAAAGTATTAGTTTTATAATAAATGTGAGTAGGAATGAGTTAGTGGAATATGAGGTCCACTATCAAAAATAGAAAAAGTGAAATGTGTCAATTTTAGGGATAGACCGAAATGGTAAACTGTGTCAAGCTTTAGGGGACGGAGGCAGTATTATTTTGGTCTAGTTATTATTTATAGTAGTACAAGGGAATTGGATATCGAAAATATATATATATATATATAGGGGAGCATTAGGGTCCTATTACATGTCTTTTCTCTTCTTAATATCAACCATTAGATTGATGGAATGGATGGACTAGATTAAAAGGATCAATCTGATCCCGTGTTGCATTATTAGTGCATTTTTGTGCATTAAAAGGGTAAAGCAGTAAAATAACATACTAAACAGCAGTTTTGAAACGGAAGGTCCGAAATTTACGCGGCATTTTCATCGACCTTTCATCTCCCCTCTCTCTCACTCCATCCCATCAACATTCTCTCCACAAAATTTCTGCCCTAATTCAACAAACCCTAGCCGCCGCACTATTTCAGTCGGATTCAACTTCTAGCAACGATTCCCGCCATGAAATCGCCGTCGATCGATGATTCTATCACACTAAAGCTTCTTCTTTGCTTCGCGCGCTCCGTTGGCAGTCGATTCATCTCCTGCACACAAAAAGGTATGGTTCTGATTTTTTGTTTTGTAGGCAAAAACACTCCTAAACATCAATTGACGTCGTTTGAGTTTAGAATCGAAATAATGCACAAAATTGTTTTGCTCGGTTTTGTTGAAAAAGATGAAATTGCAATCATTAGAGTTAGGGTTTTGTTCATCCTTGCTATATCAAGTAATTTCTCAGTTGGATTTGGGTTTTCATCGGCTTACTGACCGAGTTGGTATAATACACAAAAGTTGTTGGTTTTTTGTGGAAGAAGTTGATATTGGGAGCATTTATTTACTGTATACTGGATTTCTGGCCAATATTTACAGTTTTCGTCATTTTTTGGGTGAAACCACACTGATTTATAGTTGAAAACTCATCGATTTCGGCACTCTCGTCGCGCGGATATAGAATGACTAAAAGAGGTCGCCCCTACAAAAGCCAGCCAGAACCGAATGAAGGTTATGCATCATTCCATCATTTTTGTTCATATTACTGTCCATTTTTGTTCTGTGGAAGTTTGGCATGAAGTTGTTGGATTCGTCCCTATAGCAAGTAATTGTTTAGTATAACTAGGTTTGTACATTACATCTTCAGTTATGTGCATTGGTAAATAGATGTCGTGCATTACTTGCTGTAACGCATAGATTATTTGTTCTAAAACATGGTTTTTCCTATTCTGGCCAGTATCTAAGCAGCGTCGGGTTGAGTTTGACCAAACAGTTGACGATGTTATTCCCATAGCATTAGCTCAGAAACTTCGGCAAAGGTTAGCCGAGGAAGAACTACAACAAGTTCACGCAATGAAGACGTGGAGAAAAAGAAACCGAGGGGGAAGAAAGCCGACCACATGTACTGTCGACAGAACCCCACCGAGTTCATTTCATGTATACAAAACCTGACTCCCCGGCAGAAGGAAGCTATGATCAAACTGGGTTTCAGCGTTGTTCTAAGTTCAACATCTAGAGTTCAACATCTGGAATAAATAAAGGGAGTGATGCATAGAATAGCGTTATTAATGCAAGGCTATAAATCGATAATGCACATTACCAAAGAACTCGACCAATGGAACAAAAAGAGGGAGTGATGCATAGAATATCATTATTAATGCAAGGCTATAAATGCGATAATGCACATTAACAAAGTACTCCACTAATAGAATAAATAAAGTGAGTGATGCATAGAATAGCGTTATTAATGCAAGCCTATAAATCGATAATGAACATTACCAAAGAACTCGACTAATGGAACAAAAAGAGGGAGTGATGCATAGAATATCATTATTAATGCAAGGCTAAAAATGCGATAATGCACATTAACAAAGTACTCCACTAATGGAATAAATAAAGGGAGTGATGCATGGAATATCGTTATTAATGCAAGCCTATAAATCAATAATGCACATTACCAAAGAACTCGACTTATGGAATAAATATAGGGAGTGATGCATAGAATATCATTATTAATGCAAGGCTGTAATTCGATAATGCACATTAACTATCGCAGAATACAAATTTATTATGCAAAAAATGATCACAGCGCTAGAAATAATAAGAACGAATACAAGACGAAAACTATTTTATTAGTTACAAAACACATCAAGCTTTCCTCTTGCCTTTACTAAGCTCTTTCTCCTTCTCCATCTCTTTAAGCATTGGACAGTTTCTAGAGTCGTGATGGCCCAACTCATCGCACGCCTTACAATGTCTAAGAGGCCTAGTAGCCTCCTTTATAGCCTTTTCTCTCTTTGAAATCAGTCGGCTCGCAGAGCTGCTAGCATGACCCTTGGTCTTTACAACATCCGGAGGATGAACCTCTACTACCTCAGGCCTTGGCATTCCGTAAAACTCTTCAATCATGCGCCTCTTTTCAAAGGCCGACGTTGGAGAACATTCAGGTACAACGAACACTATACATAAAATCAAAACAACAAGCATATTAGAATTTAGTTTCATTATATGATATAAATCGTACATTACAAATAAGAAATAGTGCATTATACTTTAATATTTGTACATTACATACGTCGAGTAATACCACACAGTAGCCGAGATAATAACTAAACCCTATACAAAAAACTGAAACTCGTCGACTAAACAAAATACTACACCCTAACCACCAATGACTGCTAAACCCTAGTGGATTAGATTAAACTCGCCCAATACATTCAAACACGACAACTAATAAACAAAACCCTGAGATTGTATAATTCACAAAAAGGACATCAGATTAAACGCAAAACTCCTAAAATATCAATGAGATGAACGAACTCAGATTCATAATAAACATGTGAAGTCCTTAAATTACCTTATTCCATTGTTGGAGAATAAGAAGAAAAATCACAAAGGCTGCAACTTTTTCTTTTCTTGTAATTCACGAATTTCTGCTAATTAACGATGCATCCACATGTTAATAATTCCTCTGTGATATATTGATAGAGAAAGATCTTTTGGAGAGATAAGAAAGATTCTGCTAATTCCATAAAAAAAAACCGATATAATATATTGATAGAGAAAATCAAGCAAATTTCCATAACTAACTCCATTGTGAATTCCTAAAAAGCCCCTACACGATTTTTTAAATCATTTTAATTAATAACATGTGGCATTATTTAGGGCCATAAGATCTTTAAATTGAATGGCCAAGATTAAAAAGGAGAATAGAACATTAAACCAAAAAAGGATATGAATACGTCCATATATATATATATATATATATATATATTCATAGTACAAGTAAATTGGAAAGTAAAGTACTCCCTCTGTCCCAATAAATATGAAACATTTGGTTTCCGGCACAGGATTTTATGCAAGTGTTGTTTTGTGAGTTAATAAAGAGAGTAAAGTAAGAGAGAGGAAAAAGTAGAGAGAGTGAAGTTTCCATTTTAGGAAACGTTTCATTTTTAGTGGGACAACCTAAAAAGGAAAACGTTGCATTTCTAATGGGACAGAGGGAGTATATATTAGGAAAAAAGGACAACTGTACAAATCATATCTCCCAAACCACCTCTATATAAATCCTAAATTAAGATATTAATATGATTGCTGCAGGCTGAAGCATAAAGAGCAATTAACTAACCAGAAGCAAAAAGCAGATCCCTACCGTTGGCATCAATGGCGAGGGCATGTCCCCACCGTCAGATCAAGTAGATTCGCGCGAAAAGAGCAGTTTTATTGGGCGTCGCGTATGACTGAGTAAGTAGACTCGGTTAGACCAACTTTCCCCCTTTTCCTCTTCGTTGAAGTCTCTTCTCTTCCATTGCTTTCTCTCTCTAAATCTCTCAATCAATGCTACCTATTTGCCGCAATATTCGCGGTTTCCATGTTTTAATTAGTCACTCCTTATTATCTTATTCTGTTTCTGCCATTCCGGGTTAGGGTTTATTTCAGATTTTTCTAGGGTTTTATCACTGCGATGATCATGTGCTTTTCCGAATTGAGTTGATAGTCCGTCTAGGGTTTGCTTTTCCGCATTATTGTAGTAGAATGCGGGAAGCATTGTGTGTTTGAAGGTACGGAATGCTGGGTCTTTTTTAGTTTTTATTTTCTATGAATTTGTTTTTGTGCTATTTGCGTTTGATTCTGGGATTTGTCCGTTATACTATTGCTACGTTTTGATACGAACCCACCTGCTAAAAAAACAGGATTTGGTCGAGGTTGGAGATATTATTCCTTAATTGGTACTTGAGTGGGTTAGGTTTGTCTTGATTCTCTGAAGGAAGAGAGAAGGCAAACGTTAGTTTAATTAGGTCGTCTATAATTTCTGAAGCTCTGGGAAGACCATAATTGTGGATTGTTTGTTTAACAATGGAGTGCTTGGGGAAGAAGAGGAAGGGAGTTGCGAGGGCCTGTGAAAACGAATTTGACGATCAGGCTCGATTGACAGTTCTTTGGCCACATTTGTCGCTGGAAGATTATTCGAGAAGGAAAAGGAAGTGCAAGGAGGCTGTAATCCCAAAAAATCTTGATTCGAGGAGAAAAGTTGTTAATGGTGTTGCAACTGCCCCAGCATGCGGAACTGCTCATGTGGAGTTTTCAGGCAGAGGTCTTAAGAGAAAAATTGGCTGTATCGATACAGCAACACGGTTAGGCAGAAAGAAGAAGATCGATCAAGTGTATGAACTGGATAAAACTCTAGGGAAAGGGAAGTTTGGGTCGGTGGTGTTGTGTCGGAGCAAGGCAACTGGGGAGGAGTTTGCGTGCAAGACTCTGAAGAAAGGGGAGGAGATTGTGCACCGGGAGGTGGAGATAATGCAGCATCTGTCTGGGCATCCAGGCGTCGTGACTCTGAAGGCAGTATATGAAGATGCTGAATCTTTTTATCTAGTGATGGAACTTTGCTCTGAGGGGCGGTTGCTTGATCAGATGGCTAGAGAAGGCCTCTACTCTGAGCAGAAGGCAGCTCATATAATTAAGGAATTGATGTTAGCTGTTCGGTACTGTCATGAGATGGGTGTAGTTCACCGGGATATAAAGCCTGAGAATATCCTGCTCACCACCTCTGGACAGATGAAGCTTGCGGACTTTGGATTAGCTGTGAGGATTTTAGATGGTATTACAACATAACCTGATATATTGCCCTCTGTTATGCAATACTGCTTTCAAGTCCATAATGTGCATGTGATTATGATCTCATTTAATCTTTCATCACATCTCAAACTCATTTTAATGGCCTTCTGGAATATAATATGCATTTTTGTTTTCATGTTTGTGAAGAAACTGCTTTTACCATTCAGTAACCTGTGTCTTTGATTTGATATTTACTTTTTTGTTTATAACCCCTTGGCTGTGATGGTCTCAAAATTGTAGTCAGCAGATTTGAAATTGATTCTTACTTCCTATGGGCATTCTCCTACTGACTATCACATGCTGCAATTTTATGTATTCTGTTTGCTTCCTTGTTTTATGGGTTTTCTTAACAGGGTCATAGGAGTATATGAGTGTGTTGACAAATGACATGGAAAGTCTGAAATATACATTGTGATTATAACTTAATCATATGGTGTATTGCTTGCTCCTACATTATAGTAATCTTTAACCAATTACAAGTCTTAATTAAAAGTCAACTGAAAGCTATTTACCTGTGTTTGGAGTCGGGTGATACTCAGGGGGGAGAAACACTACAAAGTGCTGGTTGGGAATAACACTTTAATAATTGGAACTAATGCACCATTGTTCCGTTGCTTATATCCTAGATTCCTTATGCTGCAGGTCAGCGCCTGACTGGTATCGTTGGAAGTCCTGCTTATGTTGCTCCTGAGGTTTTAGTTGGTAATTACTCAGAGAAAGTGGATATTTGGAGTGCTGGTGTCCTTCTCCACGCACTTTTGATTGGTGTGCTTCCATTTAAAGGCGATTCATTGGACACCGTGTTTGAGGCTATCAAGAAAGATAAGTTAGATTTTGTGGGTGGTGCTTGGGAATCTGTGTCACAGCCTGCTCGTGATCTGCTATCAAAGATGCTAACAAGGAATATCTCAACAAGGCTTACAGCTGATGCAGTTTTAAGTAAGTCCTCTGCTATTTTTTGCTTTACCATGAGTTGATTTAATATCTAAGTTGAGGTTTTTTCTTGAAACTTAGTAATTTTGTTTTCCAAAAATGACATCTCGTCCACCTTTAGCGCTTTTGTGCATGTGCAGCGTAACTGCATGGTACCTCAAATGCCAGTTGTATGGACTTTGCCAGCACTGGCAATGTAGTTGTCTCTCTAGTGGAGTATATAATTGAAGCTAATTTAGAAATTTTGAATAATGAGAGTTGTGATCTATACAGGTGCCTGATTAAGTCCCATCGGATTGACTCAAGAGGCTTAACTCTCATACTTTTAGCAGACAGATACCCAAGCATCTCATATTTTTTCCCTTTTTCTTTTGGGCTTATTCTGTTTTATCTTGTTCTTCTCCAGTTTGGCTTTTCTCATCTTTTGGGTAGTGTTGTTTCCGAACAACAAAGTGAGGTTTGGTCAAATAATCCAATTTCTTAGGCCAAACCTTATGGATGGTAGACTACAAATATATGATCAGATGGGAGGTTGGGACAATGCCCCATCATGCACATAACCTTTGCCTTCAATAAGTTAGTCATCTTATAATGGCACTTCTACAATTTTAGTAGACTCCAAAACATGTTGCTTAGTTATTTAATTTCAATATTTCAGATGGGTTATTTGTCTATACCATGTGTTTTGTCGAGCACAAGACTCCTACTGTACACTCTATACAGGCATTCTTTTCCTGTATCTCTAGCTTGTGTTTTGGGGAAGGAGGGAAGGACATCATACAGTAGTGCGTTTAGTTAACATCTGGAGGATACGAGTCATCTACAGTATTATTTTCATAAACTGCTCCAAATATATCTAGGCTCACTTACTTCCTTTCAGCTGGTGAAAGTCAGATTGAAATCTACATTTTTTTTAATGTTTGTGTCGTGCATTGTACGCTAAACTTCTCTTAGAAATTACCCATGTGTTTGCTTGTAGTTTGCAGTTGAAATGTAGCTGATTTACTTGAAACAAATATTCGAGCTGCATCCTAATGAATTGGAAGTTTTAGTTCAACCTATGATATTAATTTTCTTGATATTTGCTTCTCCAGGACACCCATGGATTTCTTTCTACACTGAACCGTCGTTAAAGGCGCGAACCCTTGATCCAAAGAAGAAGTTAGTAAGATTGACATTAAGGCAGCTAACTATTACTCATGGGCCAGAGTTGGAGAGAAAAAGGAACGTATACGAAGACAGTCTCAGTGATGACTCTACCCCTACCTCAGCCTCTAGTCGTTCGTGTGAGGAAGAAGACACAGGGCTGGTGGATATACTGGCTGTGGCTATTTCACGCGTTCGTATATCTGAGCCAAAACGAAGCCGGATCTGCAGCCCCTCAAGGCCAATCCAACAGGAATGCTCCTCTAACATCAAAACCAGTAACCTCTGTACAGCATTCTGATCATCGCTGAAACGTCTCGGAGTTTTAAATGTTGCTGGGATGGAAATAACTTATGGCGGCTTGCTTGACCCTAACAAGATGGATGATATCACTCGTGGTTGAAGACTGGTGACCTAATTTCTCATGTATAAATGACAACGAATAATAAGAACTGATCGATTATCTGGTAACCAGAATCCTGTAAATTCTACCTCCATTTAACCTACTGATATATTGAGTTTTTTGGAAGGCCACGTTTGGCTACACAGGTTTACTCCAAACTCATATTTTAGTTCTATTTAAAATGGTCCACTAATACATGGGGTATGCTATTTCTTTTCTGTCTAAATTGACAATTTTTTGTTTGGGAATTCCAACAAGTTTTCATTTCAAACTGCCCCTGGAATTATTGAATTTGACTAGACTACAAAATTTGGACTGTAAATAGAAAAAGCAAGCCACGTTTTGGCAATATGGTAACAATTGATCAAGTGTAGACAGGCAAGATTGGGGCATTACACTGTCAACATAAATAAGTGGGCCATTTCAACTTAGATCTCTCTCTTTTTTAATGCAATTTATGTACAGAGATTATACTTTCTTTGTTCTAAATGGTACTAGTATTATAAACAAGATTCTAAATTTGTAATTGTAATTATGAAATGAGTCTTAACTAGAAGTGGGCCTATCACAGATGGGTTATGGCCCATCTTATCTCTACCTTTGTTGCCGCTACTGTGAGAGAGAGTTCATACATAATTAATCTTGTTATTACAACTTTTATTACTAAAGGTATTTCTGTAGAATAAATCAACCCAATAAATAAATAATGTGATCATGAGTGCATACCACTCAAGTTTATCCATCTGCGGGATCTTAAGTAATTCGTTATCAGATATATTAGAATTAAATGAAACATTTTATTAATTGCACTATGTGTCTAAAATAAAATAAATGATTAAACAAGAAAAATGAAATATCGAATTGATGATTGATACAGCTGTTAGGAGATAGAGATCCCGATCATATTTAATGCTTAAGAGTCTTCACGAACACATTGAAAAGACCATTCCAAAAATTGGATTAAACCCATTTCACAAAAACTACTTCTCCCTTATAAGAATTCTATAATTTGGAAATTTAGTATCAAAACTTTACAATTCCTAATCTGTTAAAAAAGAAAAAGAAAACCATGGATACAGATCAAATTTTTAAATTTTGTACTTGCTATAGTCCAAGTGATAGATAGAAATTCTCCTAATCAAATTTTTCAAGAATCATTTCATCTAAAACAAAAACTAGTAAAAAATACATTTCCACAGCCATTTGCTCCCCAAAATCGCAACAAATGCTCATGTTCATTAAGACTGGAGAAAGAGGGAGGGCAACAACAAAAACAAAACAACACAATTTTTTTGGGGGGGAGGGGGGCCTCTCTTGAACTTCAAAATCCATACAAAAAACTAAAAAAAAAATACATCATTCTGCATTAATACAACTCACCTACTGCTTTAACTCTCATCATCATCACCATCTCTTATTGCTACAGATGAATGTTCTTGCACACTGATCAACTCCATCCACACAATCCCAACTGAATGTTATTCTTCACTCAGAGTGACACAGAGAGAGTGTGTGTGCACAGGAAAGTTACCCTTTAAAGAAAAGAATATGCACCACTGTTTTAACTGATTATCACAATTAGCGAATGCATCCAAAACTATTGGTTTAATTTATAACTCTGCCCCATACTCACCCCAAATCCGACAATTATGAGATAAATCCAATCTTCCCCATGTGAGATTATTCCTCACTCACTCACTCACTCACCACTGCACCTACTTTCATCTCTGTCCAATTCCGACATGTGGGAATCCGGCGATTATGACACCGGATCACCTATCTCGACCGCCAAAAACGGCCTTCACACCGATGGCTTCCACCAAAGAGGCCACTCTTGGTATATCATCAATAACTCCCTTTTTCCTTCATCCTTTTCTTGTTTTTTTGATAACCCAGTTTTAAAAATGAAATCTTTGTGATTCATACATAGTGTATTTTTTTTTTACATAATAGTCCAGTTATAAAAATGCAATCTTTGATTCATACATAGGTTTGTTTCCACCGATATCCCCAGCGATTTCTTGGTTCAGATTGGCGACATCACCTTCCATTTACACAAGGTAGTTAAATCAGTTAATTCAAGGCTTCTTTTTTCGATTGATTCATCGTAACTAATCGAAACAACTTCTCTAGTTTCCTCTCCTCTCGCGATGCGCGAAGATGAACAGAATCATATACGAATCCCGCGACGGCGAGATAAACAAGTTATGCCTCGACGATCTCCCCGGCGGCGCCGACGCATTCGAGCTGGCGGCGAAGTTCTGCTACGGCGTCGCCGTCAATCTCACAGCGACCAACATCTCCGGCCTTCGTTGCGCCGCGGAGTATCTTGAGATGACGGAGGATTTGGAGGAAGGGAATCTGATATTCAAAACCGAAGCCTTTTTAAGCTACGTTGTCTTATCCTCGTGGAGAGATTCCATCGTTGTTCTACAAAGCTGCGAGAATCTTTCGCCGTGGGCGGAGAATCTCCAGATTGTGCGGAGGTGTAGTGAGTCTATTGCGTGGAAAGCGTGCGCGAATCCCAAGGGGATTCGGTGGCAGTACACCGGAAAGCCGAGATCGTCCTCGAACGAGTCCAGCCCTAGCCGAGGCGCCCTCGTGCCGCCGGACTGGTGGTTTGAGGACGTCTCGATTCTCCGCATCGATCACTTCGTCCGCGTTGTGACCGCGATCAAAGTGAAAGGGATGCGGTACGAGTTGATCGGGGCAGCCATAGTCCACTACGGGAGCAAATGGCTGCCTGGTCTGGCAGAGGGGGTGGCCGCGGCCACCCCCTCTGATGAGGGCTGCAGTATAAGCAGCATCAGCAACGCCGCCTGGAAGGGCGGCGCCAGCGGCTTACACGTGATCGTGGCTGGGAACCATGAGTTCCCGACCACGGTCCAAGCTAAGGATCAGAGGATGATCGTGGAAAGCCTAATCAGCATTATACCTCAGCAGAGAGACTGCGTTTCCTGCAGTTTCCTGCTGAGGCTGCTGAGGATGGCCAACATGCTCAAAGTCGCTCCGGCTCTGGTGACGGAGCTGGAGAAGCGTGTCGGGATGCAGTTCGAACATGCGACCTTGTCGGATCTTCTCATCCCTTGTTTCAACACGAAAGAGACTATCTACGATGTCGATCTCGTTCAGAGGCTCCTCGAGCATTTTCTAGTGCAAGAGCAATCGGAGGGTTCGAGTCCGACGAGGCATCCCTCATCGGACTTGAAGATGTATGACAGCAGCTCCCAGAGAGGGAGCCATCTGAATGCCAAGATGAGGGTTGCCAGACTGGTCGACAGTTATCTGACGGAAGTGGCCAGGGACAGAAACTTGTCCCTGACCAAATTCCAGGTTCTTGCTGAGGCACTGCCTGAATCAGCAAGAACCTGTGATGATGGACTCTACAGAGCAGTTGACTCTTATCTTAAGGTGATCAACATAGCTAATTCTTAATTAATAAACGATGCTGTATCTAGCCCTCGTAAAATCTAACAAACTGAAATGTTGTAGGCACATCCAACGCTGACCGAGCACGAGAGGAAGAGGTTGTGCCGCGTGATGGAGTGCCAGAAGCTATCCATGGACGCATGTATGCACGCTGCGCAGAACGAGCGCCTCCCTCTCAGGGTGGTGGTGCAGGTCCTCTTCTCCGAGCAGATGAAGATAAGCAACGCGCTCGCGCTCAAGGAAGGTGGGGAGTCGCAGTACCAGCCCATGGTGCCGAACCGGAAGACACTGCTAGAGGGGACCCCGCAATCGTTCCAAGAAGGATGGACAACGGCGAAGAAGGACATCAATACTCTCAAATTCGAGGTGGAGAGTGTTAAGGCTAAGTATTCGGAGCTTCAGAACGAGATGGAGGCATTGCAGCGCGAGCTCAACAGGTTGGCGAAGCCCAAGCAGACGTCGGCGTGGACCTCGGGTTGGAAGAAACTCAGCAAGTTTACTAAGACGACAGAAGCCAATGACAATGGATCACAAGTTGCAACTGCTGATCAAACTAGAAAGACTCCTAGAAGGTGGAGAAATTCCATTTCTTGAATTGCAATTTTTGTTCTAATTTTATCTTCATTTAGCATAACATATGACTAATTGTGTTGTTTTTGTTTTTCTACATTTGGTTTATGTTTAGAGGAAGATGCAATATTGACATGATTTTCATTGTTATTGAGAAACTTTTTTAGTATATGAAATTGTCACACAATCAGTAGTCCTATATTTGCTAATTGTTGAAACCATGATCACAATACGAGACTAAGAATAGCATGCTATAAATGAGGGATCTACTATATGAATATTCCTTAACAGTGCTACATATTGCACAAAATCCTATGGAATATTCAAGATTTAGGTGTTGGAAAATTTTGCATAATTTGTTTGGTGGTTTTAATGTATTATTTCTCAGTTGAATTGGCATTACAAGCATGATGAGACACCCCACTTCAAATCATGTCTTGAAACAAAAAATATAGACTCGTGACATAGAGTGGGGAACACAATTAATCTATGTAACAAGTTGTGGAATATCAGATTGATTTACTAAGTTAGTACAGCTATTTTGAACATTAATCACACACTAAAATAAATTCATGCATTGAATAATAGATTAAGAAAATATTTATTTTATTAATAAATAAGTTGTATCGATAACATCTTGATTGAGATTAGCTGGGAATTTGAATAAGGAGCATAAATTTTCTACTCCATACTATCTATCTCGTAGATAATTTCTGATTATAGTGATCCCTTTCATTTTACTTCGTGAATTTTGGATTTCTACTTAGAAGTATATTTTATGCTATAACACAGTAATCAAATTGATTTACTAAGTTAGTACAGCTATTTTGAACATTAATCACACACCAAAATAAATTCATGCATTGAATAATGGATTAAGAAAATATTTATTTTATTAATAAATAAGTTGTATCGACAACATCTTGCTTGGGACTAGCTGGGTACTTGAATAAGGAGTAGAAATTTTCTACTCCATACTATCTATCTCGTAGATAATTTCCGATTATAGTGATCCCTTTCATTTTACTTCGTGAATTTTGGATTTCTACTTAGAAGTACATTTTGTGATATAACACTTCGTGCTATCTGATAGGAAAGGGTCTCATAATTCTGAACGGATCTCAACTGGGATCGCAAATCCCAAGCTTGTCTGTCATTATTATTATAAATTGACTAGCTACTTTTTACTAGATTTGATCAAAGTGAGGAACAAAGATTCATGAGTGCAATATCATCATTTTGATCAAAAGTGAAGGTTTTAGCTAGTCATTGTATAATTTATGTGATGCATCAAATTTGCGTCTCAATTTCTACTAAATTACTTCAATCATTTTTATTCTCAATATCTTTGGCCAATTTTATATTAAAATTTATGTCGTTCACTATTAAGACTATTTTTCGTAGGAAGTAAATGTTTTACTAATTCTTTGCAAATTAGATTTAGAAATGTATGCGGTTATCATGTCAACATTGACTTTTTTAGTCCTAAAGTGGACTTGATATGATACAATCCACTAGGAAAAATTTTGCTACTTTGGGATTCATTAATGTGTGAATCTAATTGGATTTCGGATGATATTATCTTTATTGTGTACGTTTTTTTGTTCTTGAGTGATTGTACTTCACCTAAAAATTAATACTATGAAGACTCTAGATTAAGATGTACAAAAATGTAGTGTGGGGTAGAAAAAAGAGAAATCATAGTACATGAAATCAACTAACATAGAAGTACAAATTAGATCATATATAGGTTTCTCACTTTTCACAAAGTTAATTATAAATAATTGAAACATTCAGAAATACCATATATGTATATACAACATTATACAATAATAAATCATATTATACTTGAATTTAATTAGAATTATAACACAAAAATGCCGACATACTCACTTACACTTGGCCTGCACTGATTATCCAAATATTGGGCAATAATTACTTGGAAGATAAAAATCAAATACTATATAAATAATACATAGGCGTACGAATCATTGATTTCCATCCATAATTATTAAATGGATGGAGAAGATATACGTGGAAACTATAAAGCGTTAATTTGTTTCCAATCAATGTTCACTATCTGTAGCTTCAAGCAAAAATTGTATACTATCATGTGACAAAATCATTCGAAATTATTTTACGTAATAAGAATGTGAAGTCTTCTTGAATTAAACAAACATATGCTGTGATATTAATGTGATTGAGTTAAAAAATAGGAAATATATGTATTAACTATATATTTATATGAGAAATTTAGACATTTTATGTTATTACACTAAAAAAAGGTATATATAAAAAAAACGTATGGGGTGAGAGAGGCTCGAACTCTCGACCTCAGGATAACTCAGCTTAGCTATGAGACCTACGCGCTAGCCAACTGCGCCACCACCCCTTTAATAATGTAATTATTGAGATATTTACTTATTTATTTTATTTGAAGTGTAATAGTGATATTTTATGTTTATCTAAATGTGTCAGTGGGTATCATAGAATATAATTTTGTCTTGGAAAACAGGGCATAAGCAGAGGAAGAAACACATGCAATTTGGATTATATGGCGCCTTCTGACAATATGTTTATTTGTAAGAAAATAATTGTCGCAAAAGATTTCATTGTTTATTGATTTGGATCATATGACAGACAAAATAACTCTATATATAAGTTATTGTCAGTAACAAAATAATGGTCAGAATGGATAACAGCGTTCAAAATTTAAGCAGTTGCATAGATTAAGTGATTTTTTGGCTAAGTTTGAATTCATGTATAGTTTTCTCTTTTCTTTAATTGTGTTGGAAAGAGAGAGAGAAATAAAATTATTAAGAGACACAAATCTCGAAGAGGCTAAGTTCCAATAGAGAAAGAAATCAGAGTTTAAGTGGCAAAAGCAAAATATATCAAAGTCCTAAATCATGATATCTTGGGTTTGCATTAGTAAGCTTTTGGTGGAATTCTGTATTAGTGATATTAGTTAGAACAATTATTGATAATTCATACATAAATCATGACATGATTAGATACTTACAATTCTACTAATTAAAATGATGAACCAACAAATAAGATCATTTATGTTCTGCACAATTTTAGTTAGTTGGAATTTGAAAACATAGTGAAAGCGGTTGTTCCAACTTCCAAGTCTCAACTTGCAGGAAAACCAAAATTTGAAAATAAACTAATATTAGAGTAAAAAGTGTGCAAAACAATCCTCTAATTAAGTTAGCTGTTTATAGAAATTGTCCCTCTCATTTTGATATTTATATTGAACCTCCAATTTTCTTAATAAAGCCCTTCAATTTATACAACTCCCAAATTTTTTCATCAATGGAAAGTAGAAAGAATGTTCTCTGCTCATGCTATAAAATGGAATTAATTACAGTTAATAAATGCAATCACGCTTCATTATATAATTAAAGGTAATTAAATTATTAAATTCCAGAATCTTAATGATGGCATCAGCTGTGATGTTATGGTTGGGAAATAATTTTCCCTTGAGAGTTGAGAATTGGTTCATTAGGTCAATAACTACCTCCATAAATCAAAGGTATGATGAATATGATAATTTGTGGAAGTCATTTTCAATCTATTTTTTTTATGAACTTTTAGTAATTATTAGTAAACACCATTAATTCTCTTTAACTATCCGACCATTTGTTGAACTACTCTGCATCATCAAAGACTTTGTGCACAAATTGACCTGATTTTGTGCTCCAATCCGATTATAATATATCACACACGATCCATAACTCAATATACTAGTATGTGATTGACAACATATTGATTATTTAAAAGTATTTAATCTCTATATATGGCAAGGTGATGTACATAAATTGTAGGTAAATAATGCCCCTTAAATTTGGATTTAGTTATTGGAGTATTATTTTATAAAAATATAAGAGAGATAATATGAAAGATTTATGAAAAATCCACATATGATTTTGGGCTTAATTTAAAATAATTATGCAATACCCAGTTATATAATATAATTAATCTTTTCTTAAATATGTAAATATATAATTCAAAAGGTTAATACTTTCCTATATTATTGCAGAAAGATTAATATGTGGAGTATATTATACTCCCTCCGTCCGCGAATAGGAGTCCCGGTTGACCATTTTCATCCGTCCGCCATTAGGAGTCCCGGTTAGACATTTTATCTTGGGATTATAAAAAATGACCCCACTTTTCCCTTAATTTAGAAGCTGCAATTAATTTTAATCCACTTTGATTGCAAATAATAATATAAATGGGTCCCACATTCCACTATCACACACTTAAATTATTACACTCAAACTTTTCTTAAAACCCGCACCCAACTCAACTGGGACTCCTATTCGCGGACGGAGGGAGTAGTAATTTATTTTAAATTAATTAATGCACGTGATCCCATTTTTTATGTAAAATACTTAAAATATTAACAGTTTATATAAATTTATCACTTTTTAACCTAATGAATTTTATTTCATTTCATATTAGTCATTAGATGCACTAATAGGAAATAAAAGTAATTCATGTCTTATTGTATAAACACATGATTTATATAAGCATGACAAAATAAAAGAAAAAATGATTAAAAACTGAAAAGAATACATTCTACACCTCAACTTTATTTAGTCTAATCAAGTAAAAGAATAAATGATTAAACATTTAAAGAGAAGAATGCGCTTTGTTTTTGTACCACAGCATTTGCATGAAAGCTGGCATCTTATTACAAATAAGTTAGGTAACATCTGACAAATTTATCATTAATTTGGTTATGCTTGAAACCCGCACATCCATGTATATAATAAATTTATTTAGAAAGTGGACCTATCCAGTACATTTCAATTTCCCAAGTTTGGCTATCGACCGTTCCAAAAATTAATTTTTATTAATTTAGTAAAACTAAAATTAAATTAGTTACTAATATAAGAAAATTTGAAATGAGAATAATATTGATCGATTAGCATTGCACTGTCTAAATAATTTAATTTGAACGATTAAAATAAAACAATATTGCGCAAGTTTGGTTTCTTGAATCACTCACAAGTCACAAGTCAAACGGTAAAATTTAAACCACCTTGTTGTGTTTGCTAATGAACCATGCTTTTGCCTCCTGAATTTATCAACTTTCAAAATCTTTCTTATTCAATGATAAATTCAGGTGGAGTTGAATGGTCGACCAACTACATTGTTGGCCTATGAATATGAAAAATCCTTCTAAAATTCGACATTTAGAGCTTCTGCCGATCCAGTAACAAGACTATTTACCGATCCAGTAACAAGACTATTTACCACATTTTTTTTAGTAAGTATTCGCTTCCATTTTTCATCTATCATCTATCATCAATCGTCACAATGCATCCATCTTTCAGCACCAACAACAATCTTTTTCTCTATGTCGAACCTTACCAGTTCCATTTGTGAACCAGAAACAACTTCGAAGATATTTCAACAATCAAATTTGATAATAGTAGAGTATAATTTATTTTCTTAAACCAATTCACCAATTAGAATTCACTTCTATTCTTAATTAAACATCACATTTCTCATCAACATACACTAAAAAGAAAAACTCAAAAACATCAAATCCAACCACATCATTAGATTACAACAGCAGCAACAGATGGTTATTACAACCTCACAAACAGTCGTTCAAAACCCAGAAAACACAAATATTACAACTGGAAACAAACAACAAGAAATTGATGATGATAGCTCGGAAGCCCCTGGGGGGGTGGGCCCCCCGCACAGATTTTCAAGATAATCATAATAAAAACGAAGAAAGGAGGCGCGGGCCCCCCCTACCACCAAACACGCATGCTCACCATCCATGGCGTTTTTCGACAATTCCGGAGAAAAAAGGAAGCCCTCGTTTCACACCACTACGCTTTCTTCAATCTGCCATAACCCCTTTTTTTTTACTTTTAAATCACATTTTTAATCATTTCAAAGTCAACAATTATAGCAAAGATGGCTGCTTTTATCGACTTAACCCTCCCCTCTTTATTGCCCCACAATCTTCATGCTGACTCTAAAAGTAAAAGCCATCTTCAATAATCAAACACGCACCATTAATCATGCGCCCCCGAGGGACGATTTCATAGCCTTCAGGTACGCCACCGCCCCGTCGATTATCGACACCGGGTCGCTCCCGTCCAGTCCCGGGATGATGCTCTCGAGCACCTTCAGCGCCTCGCGGATTTTAATCTTCTTCCCGCTGTCGTCGTCGCTGGCGCACCTCGACTCCATGACGTCGTCGTCCTCCTCGTCGTGACTCTCCAGAGACGATTTCTCATGCTTGCCGTCGAGCAGCTTTCGTCTTTTCGGCGCGGGGCTCGTTATTTCTTCTGTTAGTTCGTCGAGGCTGAGTGGCGGAGAGTGCTCCGAGCTAGTCACTTCATCGTCGTCGTCACTATCAGTATCAGAGTAGAGCAAAGCATCGATGTCGTCGCTATCTTCTTCATACGTCTCGCCGCCCTCCTCTTCGGACAAATGGTTTTCGTCCCATTTTTCTTCGAACGCGGGATTCGACAAGATGCGTGGATCGACATGAGCGGTTGCTTTGTCGAGCGGGACAGGAGTCTTGGAGGCGAACATCTTGTCGAGGGGCGAGAAGGAAGGACCCAAGAACAGTCTGGTGTGATTCTCGGACTGGTCGAAGATAAGGAATCTCCTCTGTGGAGCACCAACCGGCTGCTTATCTACAACCCCTAGGCCGCGGGGCAAGGCACACTGCGAGCCTTTCAGATAAGGCTCTCCGGTTGGACACGGGATATTGCACTGAGGCGGGCGAAACCCACCGAATGCATTCAAATCAGGAGCATACTGTCCTGGAAAGGTAGCATTGGCAGTAGGCCACTGGTAAGAGGGAAAATGTGGCAAGCTGAGATTTCTATCGAGATGAGGCGTTGCCATATGATCGATATACGAAGAATTCCGAACAGCAAACTGCTGGCGCAGCTGAGACTCTCTGGCCGCAGCCATCCGGCCAAATGAGCTACCTGCCAATACATCAAGCCTATAAACATACGAGAAGACGAACAAAATCGAGAAAATCAAGCACAGGAACAATCAAGAAAGAAAAACATACCAGAATAGTGTAGTTCTACTTTAGTCCGGCAAGTAGATTACTTTCCAAAATGCAAAACAAAAGAATGAAAACAAAAATATATCTGCTAGATTGATTTTCGACAAACGGAAAACGGGAACAGGTCTACGTGACAGGTTTCAGCAAGTGACGGAAATATTCAGCCTGAACAACACAATTAAGGACATAAATCAGATGTTTTTCAATTTTAAGTAAACAAAACTTGAATTTGCAGCACAAACAAATGAAACTAAGTAAGGATTCGATAACGAACCTGGCAATTCTGTAAAGGTTGAAAGCATGCTATTACTCTAACTATAATGGTTGTTCTCCCAGCAATCCCACTCTCATGTTTAAGTGCCCTAAATCTCGTCTGGCTCGCTGCTTGGCACACCATAACTACGCTTGACTCTTGATGTATTTCACAAATCGGGGTAAACAACGAAACAGCTAACGACAAGAAAGGAGGCTAATGTATTCCACACGGGCTAAACAAAGAAATAGCGAGCGACAATAGATAAATGGAAGTAAAGCTGAAGTTGGACTAGAAATCCTACTTGATCAACAAACCAAACTCAAACAGAATCTAACAGCAACAAGAAGATGAGGGACTTATGAAGATTGAATAAACCACAAGCAAATCTTATAGAATGTAGAAAAAACAAGAAGCCAAAGGGAAGTGATTTGATCCCATCATGGATAAGATTAAGCAAACAATGAGCATGTGAAAAAAGGAGTGTTTTCAGCTCAAGTGGAGGAAGAACAAAACAAGTTATAGAATAACCCTGCAATACAAATTCAAAGAGATAACAAAGTGAATCCACCACTGCATACTGGTTTTTCCCCTTATATCCAAAGGTAATAAGATTGCCACCTGAAACAAGAGCGAAGCTTTTCAGACAAGACAAGTGAATGAAAATCCAAATTGGAAAGAATAAGAAATCAGTGACCTATCAGAATATAACAATACACAATTTAGTGTGTGTTTTAGAATCATGAAAAGTAGGGGATCTGGAAAAGGCAAATAGAAAATCTGTAGTCCAACAATCCATGTTTCACTTTTCTCATCAGATCCAATCCAAAGCCCCCAACAGGTTATCTTTTTCTTTATCTTCTCCAGATCACAAAAGATTCGGCTGTCGAGCGTGCTTATTACTAAAACATTTTTTGAAAACCTCCCTCACACCACGCTTGATGAATAAAAAATTCAATTGTTTAACAGCAAAAAATTGAACCCACAAATAAAAATGCTTTCTTTATAAGTATGAACATAATTAAATTGATGGGAACCATTCTCAAACATAAAATTCCAATTTAGTATGTTGAGAATTCAGCAAGAAAAGGACCAAATACTCAAAAAAGGATCAAATTTTGTTGTGTGCCAACAAAGAGGGAGAATTTGAAGCCATCAAAAGAGTGTAACATGAAGAAAAAACAGAAACAGAAGAAAATCAATTGAGGTGGAAAGAGGGAGGAGAGAATTGGGAGAACTTACAGATCCGGAGCAAGAAAGTAAGAGTGAAGAGTGAGAATGGGAGTGGTGGTTGTGACAATTGAGAGAGAGGAAAGTGGAAGTGGTAAACAGTGGTTGGATAGCAGCTCAAACTCAGAGTAGCCACCAATTCAGGGATTGCTTGGATTATATAAACAATTCAATGACCGTTATGCCCCTGCCACGCTTGGATTTTTTTTGTCCGTTTATTTTTAGGCACGAATTTTATTTCATTAATCGTGCTTAAATTTTAAAAAGAAAATGAAAAGTTCCTTAAAACAAACACAAACAAAAACTTTTACTACTGTTAATTAAGTGTTTTTGGTATATATTAGCGTGAAAAAACTAATTTATAAGGAAGTTAATCGGTTTAGTTCGGTGAATTTGGGTTAATTCAATTTGTTTGAAATTTTATTGGTTATAAATTTTTAACCGTAACTATAAACGTTTTTATGGAATTATCAGGAACATGTTCTATCACTAAGCTAATAGCTCGTCGTGTGAGCCTCTCATTGTGGGTACATTACGTCAAGAACGAGAGAAACATCATCACCAGAATGTTCATGGTTTGATCGGGCATTTTAGCACCTTTTTTCATTAAAGTTACTACCTCCGTCCCCCAAAATTTGCTACACTTTGATCCGACACGGGTTTTAAGAAATGTAATGGAAAGTGAGTTGAAAAGGTTGGTGGGATGTGGGTCCTACTTTTAAAGTATTAGTTTTATAATAAAATGTGAGTAGGAATGAGTTAGTGGAATATGGGGTCCACTACCAAAAATGGTAAAAGTGAAGTGTATCAAATTTTCAGGGACGGACCGAAATAATAAACTGTATCAAATTTTCAGGGACAGAGGTAGTATTTCACATAGACTTATTATCTCCATAAAGAAGAGAAACAAGTATACTAGAAGAGATGCAAACTAGTCCCGATATTTATTACCCGCCAAAAATGGACCATAGCAGAATTTCATTCTATAGCAGCACCCGCACTATTATACTATCAAATTTGTAACGAATATTAGAATTAAATATCAATTGATTCTTTAGCCAAAAAAAAATTCGATATATATAGGATACATATCCATAATTTTTGTAACTCAATCATAAATGATGAAGTCACTAAATATTTGACATTTTCGACTATGTCTGCAACTCACTATTGGCTTGGGACACAAAGAGAGTAGTAGTATTCGTTAAAACAATATAACAAATTGATTTTTTTTAAAAATTAATAGGTAATTACAATAATTAGATAATATCCTATACAGTTGACTAACTTGATGTGTAACTTAACATCTCATAATAATGAGAGAACCAATTTAATCAAATCAAATGAAAAAGGTGAAGTCACCATTAACCAAAACCGAGTGTCCCTATCGGTGTGTGTGTAGGGCTGGCAACCCGATAACGACCCAACCTAATAAGGCCAAACCCGAACCCAACCTGTTAAGGAAACCCCAAACCCGAATACGAACCCAATCCGCCATCTTCAAACCCGGACACGACCTGGACACGATAAGAACACGATATCGACACGAACCACTTTGGGTTGACCCGACACGATAAGAACACGATATCGACCTGAACACGATACCAACACGAACCACTTTGGGTTGACCCGACACGATAACAACACGACAACAACCTAAGCACGATAACAACACGATTACATATTGCTTCAAAAAATGATCAAGACTTTAAAAAGCCATATAGCATGAAGATGTTCCATTTTAAACAACAAAACTCCAACAAAATCCAAAAAAACCCAACAAAATACATAACTTTTGTTCCAAATACATAACTTTTGTTCCAAAACCCAACAAAAAAATTTGAAACAAGATAAAAGAACAAAACAAAAAAGAGTGTATTATTTCATTTCTTTCGACTACTTTAATTTTTGTAATTTGAAATATAATTTGAAGCCTGTAATTTCAAATATTTTCTATATATTATAACACATGAAGAAATATGCAAAGTAGGGTCATTACATGGTCATTTAATATTATTATCCAAAATTACATGAATAAAGACATAATTATATATTTTGAATATATTAACTAATATACTTGAAGTGTCACACGCCTAGACGTTGATAGCAACAACCTTCTATCGTCGAACTAGCTCTTATGTATCATTTGATGCACTATAATATATAACAGATTATTAATCATAAATTAATTTTATAATATGGGTCTAAAATTTGTTGTGGTTTATCATAATATTTAAATATATCAATTTATATAGCAGTCATATAATTAAAGGATATGTTACAACTTACATGTTGGGTTCCACATGTTATCATCGTACCATCTCTATTATGATATTATTACGCACTATGAAAATAATTATAAAAGTAATATTAAAATAATACAGTAAATGAAATATTGAAAATATTGTGATTTATCATATAGTAATACTAATAATTTTTCATGATCTTATCAATTTTTGGAGCAAGTGCTATACATTTGAATGTTGTATTACTATTATATGTGTTGAGTCCAACAATGTCTCATCATTGAATGACCCATATTATAATGTTAATAATTTTAGATAGAATAATCAACCAATATGTATAATATTATTTTCAAAATTAAAAGTTAGAAATTAATGATAAAATATCAATGGTTTCAAAAATAATATGAGAGAATTTCCCAACAAAAGAGTGTTTTCCTAATTTATACTTTGTAAAAAAAAAAGCAATTTATTTATCTTTATATCGTTGTGATAGTTTAAATAAAATGAATAAAAAATTATTCCATTATTATTCTATTAAAATACTATGGATGGTTATTCTCTCTAAAATTTTATCTTTTAATAAGAGTCTTGGTACATATTGTACAACAATACAAATGAAAAATGAAAAATTATAAATAAGGTCAAATTAGTCACAAAAATATGTAATTAATGATGCTATCTAATCAAAATAAATTAATATTATCCTTTTTAAAAATTGAAGGGCATTTTGTGTATACAATTTTTGCAAATTTATCTTTACTCAAAATAAAAATAATAATATTAATTTTTAACGGGTTACCCGACCCGACCCGCATCCAACCCGCACCTGACCCGATTTTTTCGTGTTCTTAGTGGGTCGACCCAATAATGACCCGCATCCAATAAGACTTGATCCAAACCCAATAATTTCGTGCGGATTCGTGTCGGATTATCGTGTCGTGTCAAAAATTGCCAGCCCTATGTGTGTGTCATCACAAACATTTGAAGGAATCAAATTCAATGATCTCTAAACAAATTATTAAATTTAGTTATAATATGAGGATTATATCTCAGCATGTTAATTAGTTGCATAAATAATTTAAACTGTGGGATTAACGTTTTCTTCTTTTAATTGGTTAATACTCTCTCTTGTTTTGACTCAGTATGTTATTTCCTTCACAATATAATGGATTGGAAGTCACCATTTTTTTAATTTTGGAAACTTTTCGACATGAGTTGAGAGAATTTGAATTGGGGAAGAAAATGTGAAGAACACCACCAAATTATAAAGTTACACGTATTTCTTGAAGTAACTAGATAGTTCTAAACTAAGACTATTTAGTCGTAATTAAAAGCATATTCGAGCGAATATAACCACCAAAATTGTTAATCCTACTCGCTATTTACAATTAGCACGTTACACGTAGCAAGTTAATTTGACATATCATATTATTACTGTATAAAGTTATCTTGATATTGCACATACATTAAATGCCCAAGAATTAAGTAATCTCGACAACTTCAGTTGTGTGAGAGGCAAAGCAAAGTGCAACTTTTAATTTGCTTGCACTAAGTTAGTTTAAAACGAAACATAAAGCAAATTATTTGTCTACATAATTGCGTAGGATTAGGCCCACTTTTTACAGCAGTGGAATCTTGATGCTCAAAATACTAATTAGAAAAGGAAATATTTGTATTTTCTAGGAGTATTCCATTTTTAAACGTCTTTGTTTATGTGCACTTCTATTATCGGATAAATATTACTATTGCATACACCTTATGTAAACATCTCTGCGATTTTACAGCCATAAATCTTGAGTAGGCTACACCTTAATTCGAGATATAGTTTATAAAAAGCTTAGATTAAAAATTCTTGTACATTCAAAAACATTTGCTTGTACCTACTTATCATAAAACATGTGTACCTATCCAATTTTTAATTGGTATGTTTAATTCAAGTAAATTAGGCATTAAACTAATCATGACCAATGGCCAATCCAAGAAATGCTTTCAAGAGATCAAACACAGTGACAAAGGCCGAGGAACTGAATTGACAGCCATTACTAACAATGAATGGTGTACGAGGAAAGGAAGTGAACCCCAAACTTAGAAGAATCATCGTCTAACTCCAAATACCAAATTTAATTAAGTTCTCCGGCTCTCATAAACCAAGGTGGAATAGATCGACCCCAACCTCCATTGGGAAGGTAAAAAGAACTTAGGATTATATGAAGCCCAAATAGTTTAAAAAATTGTTTCTCAATCATCATAATTGAGAAAAAGGAATTACATAAAACGCGTGAGAGACAAATGAGTAGCACTTTTAGTTTTAAAAGTAGGCACTCCCATAACTAAAACTCGCACATTCAAAATAAAGTTATTACTTGAATCGATATAACATCCATCTGGAAACAAAAGTATAATGTTTAAAATAGTGGTTAGTCATGTCATACAAATATACTAGTATATAATTCAAACTAAACAAATTGATGGAAAGAGAAGGGAAAATCATGGCTACGAAATAGACGAGATAGATATAATCATATACTCAAATACCACAATCGACACACACAGCGCAACCATGGGACATATTTTTCGCACTCAAGAATCACTTTGTGAAAGTCTGAAACCAGCAATAAGACAAATGTGAAACTGTAAATCCCAATTTCGATGAGGAATGCTCATGGTTCAAGGTTTATTCATGCATAATATAAGTAGCAAAGCATCCAAGTAAAACATGTTTGATAAGCATTAATATATGCTATGTTTTCTTCCACAACATAGATTATAGAAGTGTGATTTACTCGATGCTCAGAACTTCGATCTCAAAAACCAGAACTGAGTTCGGCTGAATGCCCCATGCTGGGAATCCACCACTGCCATACGCGTAGTCAGGAGAGCACTGCAAGATTAAAACCACAAAATCATTAACAAAATACTAGAGAAAAAGATAATAACATAACAAAACATCAAGAGCAATTATAATTCTAATTTGGTTTCTGGAATATTGCAAGAAATTACTATCAGAAGCAGCAGTTCTTGATCCTAATTGATTGGCTAAACAACAACCTAAATGGAGTATAAATTATATACTAGCAACTACTTATAATGCAAGAACAACAACTATAGAACGTTTCCATACTTTCAGCTTAGCAACTTCTCCTAACTGCATTCCCAGCACTCCTTCATCCCATCCTGCAATAGAGGCAAAGTGCTACTTTAATCAATAAAAAACATCAGCATAACACATTCAAAATCATGAGATACAGCACCTTCAAGTGATATAAGCAATCATACATTAAAGGTTTCTCAATATTCCATCTGAATCATATTAAGGTAGCTCTCATCAAATCAAAAAGATGTTTATATTGATTGATTATTTCTTAAGGTGAAAATTTGGTTCTTTGATCATCAAAAATTCAAAATAGTGGTGAAGGAAGCTACAAGTCTTCAACCATAGGCAATAATGGGAATAAAAGCACAATATTGAAGAACATGTAGCAAATCATGGTGTCAATTACATGGAACTTCACCACAACTCATGTTTGCCAGCTAATTCCCCAAGCAAACTCAAGTGACTAATAAATTAAGATTGTACATATCATCATCTTTCACGAACGAGTGATATTCACAGGTACAAGAACTCCAACACTCTATTCTTACTTGCTTTTATCCACTCATACAGTATTTATTCTTCATATGAGCATACAGCAATCATTTCCTACCATAACAGATCTGTAGCCAAATGAATGATAAAAAACTTTCACCAAAATAATGGCACAGCAAAATGACTATTCAACGAGACACATACAAAACTCAATTACCGAAACACCTAACTCAATCATTGCCGATTTCCACTGCGCTAAACTAATTCACCGTTGGATCTCACGATCAATTACACAATTCAGCCAAAACACACACAGTCAGCTCAAAATAAAAATCAAAGCCAAATTCAACCAAAATTCGTTGAGGAATACCTTTAATAACATTGCCTTTCCCAATCTGAAAAGTGAAAGGCTTCTGCCCTGCATCCTTGGTGCTATTCCCCCAAATTCACGCAAAAGTAAGGTCAAATACATCAATCACGGTTCTTCTTTAATCGATAAGCATGAGAAAGAAAAAAAGGTACCTCCAGAATTTTAGGTTGAGATCTCGGTTTTTGCCATAACCGGTGCAGTGAACGGTGACGGTTTGGCCGGGTGTGGGCTTGGGGCCATTGCCTTGCCTGATCAATTCCTTGTCAATTCCCATAGCTGAGATTGGTGAGGAAGATTGCTGCAGTTTCGCCCCCTTTTGGCTTTATCTAGGGTTTTGCTTGTCACTGTTTAGTGTAACGAGTGTGTAACTGTGAACACTTTATTTTCTTTTTTACGTCTAGGGGGTCTCCGGTGGCGCCCCTCCCACTAGAACCTCTACTAGCCCTTCGCACTGCACTAGGACTTCCCACTAGGACTTTCACTAGCCCTTCCCACAATTAAATTAATTCGCAATTAAAATTAAAATTCACGGAATTAAAATTCGACACGAATACGAACGAGAAATACGAATATTTCATTAAAAAAAAAATACATCATTCGAAACAAAAAATTACATATTAGATAGAAGAAAAAAACAACCACATCAACGTCCACCCCTCCGCGTCCAAACCTCTTCGATGATATCCTCCTGAAGTCGAATATGGGCATTTCTTTGCCGCATGTCGGCAAATGCGCGCAACCGCTCAACCTCTCCATGAGGTACCCCCATGTTCACATTCGCGGTGGCCACGCCGTGGCTTGGACCGACACCCGTGTCATCTTCGTTGGTCCACTGAGTCAGTTCGTCCCCTTCACTTTCGACAATCATGTTGTGCAAAATGATACACACGTACATGATGTCGCCGATGTTGGGAATATACCAGTGCCGTGCCGGACCCCTCACCATCGCCCATCGACTCTGGAGCGCACCAAATGCGCGCTCAACATCCTTGCGCGCTGCCTCCTGGCGGGTCGCAAAGTAGGACTTCTTTGGCCCGATCGCATGCTTGATCGTCTTCACAAAGACGGGCCAGTTTGGGTATATCTCATCCGCCAAATAGTATCCCATGTTGTGCTGGTTTCCGTTGGCGACGAAACTGATGGCGGGACCAACGCCATTGCATTGATCGTTGAACAGGGGCGACGACTGGAGGACGTTGATGTCGTTGTTCGACCCGGCCACTCCAAAATAAGCATGTCATATCCACAGCCAGTAGTCAGCTACAGCTTCAAGGATCATCGTGGGATGCTTGGCTTTGAAGCCGGAAGTGTGTATCCCCTTCCAAGCGGCGGGGCAGTTCTTCCACTCCCAATGCATACAATCGATGCTGCCCAACATCCTAGGGAACCCGTGCACCGACCCGTGCATATTAATCAGCCGCTGGCAGTCTTCGGGGCTCAGACGCCGAAGATACTGATCCCCGAATATCGATCTAACGCCCGCGCAAAAATTCAACAGACACTCGACGGCTGAAAACTCCCCAATGTGGAGGTACTCGTCGAACATGTCGGTTGGGCCTCCGTACGCCAGTTGCCTGATTGCGGCCGTACACTTCTGTATTGACGTGTGTCCGAGTTTGCCAGCCGCATCCTCCCTGACCCTGAAAAACTCGTACCTTTTCTCTAAAGCACCAACGATATGCATAAACAGAGCACGATGCATCCTAAAACGTCGGCGGAATAAGGCATCCCCAAAACGCGGTTGCGGAGCAAAGTAGTCCTCATACAACCGAATATGTGCAGCAATGTGGTCCCGGGGTACATGCCATCGGCGATGGATCGGTCGAGGTACCGTCACCGCCGCCTGCTGCTGCCGCTGCTGCCTCTGCCGGAGCAATCGATCAATCGCCTCTTGGACAGCGAGATCCAATTCATCATCACTATCACCATCACTATCACTGACGCCTCCGCCACTACCACCCGCACGACTACTCGCCATTATAGATAATTGAAAAAAGAGGTTAGAGAGAGAAACTTGTCAACACAAGTGGTGTGAATGAAATGAAGTTGGGGGAGCCCTATTTATATTGTTTTTATAAAAAAAATTTAAAAATTGTGGACGTCCGACCTTCGCCACAGTGGCGGACGTCCGGTCGGACGTCGATGCGAGGGGCAAGGCCAACCGACGGGCACTCGGGACGGGCGTGGGCGCCCTTCCCACCCACTACGGCGGACGTCCGGCGTCGTCCTACCGGGACGTCCGCCATTGGAGACACCCTTACAAATAATAAATATACTCTCAAAATATATCAACATATTTTAAAATTTAAAAAGTAGAGTCCCATTATCCACAAACCCACTCTTAAAGACCGAACCACCGAACCATACCAAATTAGGGCTTTTAGATCTAGTTTTTATGGATGAGATTCACAAATTTATAAATTATTTTCTCCTTCATCACCAGTCTATTTTAATTCATCCGAAGGTAAATAAGTCATACTAACACGTTACGAAGATTTAACTTCATTCCAGAATATATTACTTCATTCCAATAGGTTTTTACTTCATTCTAATAGGATTATTACTTCATTCTAGTACGTAAATGCAGTTTCGCCGTCTCGTGCCGTTCTTTCTCTCTACAATATCTATCACCACCGCTACGGCGCTGATATGATGTAATAAACACATGGAATAATATAATAAATTATTTGATTGAAGTATGTGTAGAAGCATTTGAAGTCCTACTGGAATGAAGTAAAAACCTTATCCAATGAAGTAATAACGTTTCTGAATGAAGTAATAAACTCACTTGAATAAATTGCATTTTTTTAATGTGAATAAAGTAAAAGCTCATGTCAATGAATTCGAATGAATCATATGTTGAATCATTTCAAAACCTACTTGAAGTAAGTAAAAACATGTTGTAGTTTCAATATATTACCTACGTAATGAAGTAATAAACCTATACAATGAAGTAAAATTGGCTTGTAATGAAGAGCGAAAAAAATTTACACAACAGCATATCCCATCAAAAAACTAGATCTTATGGCCCAGATTTGATCTCTAGTTCAGTCTTTAAGAAAGGTTCGACATTGATTACAACTCTTAAAAAGTATATTCAAATATATAGTTTTTTTCTAAATGCATTTACATAAGCTATCTTTGATGGGTTAATGTAATGCACATCTTTGAACCAATTTAAAATTCAATAATAGTACTCTTTCAGTCTCATAGTAAATGTCACATTTGAAAGATGACAAGCGATTTTAGTAGATGTTATTTTGTGTGTTAAGTGGTGAGAGAAAATATAATTTTATAATTAATGTGAGAATGAATTTTTTTAAAAGCGAAAATATGACATCTTTTGTAGGACAAATTAAAAAGGAAAGTGTAACATCTACTATAGGACGGATGGAGTACAAGTTCTAAGTTTTAGAAATCAAAACAATGGAATTTGAAAAATGTGCAATTTGAAGCATCAATTGTTATTCTAATCGTGGCATGCCTAACTTGAGCCTTTTTTTTGTTGGAGATACAACGGCAAAACTAGGTTGGATGGATAAACTGCTAAGAAACGCCCCCATTGCCAGCGGATTAAGTGAAGCTATTAATTGGGTTTCAAAATTTAGTCTTCTTCTTTTATGATTGATTTACTTATAGCCCGACTCGTTTTTACCTTAAATTGGAAAATATTAGTATAAGTGCCAATATTAATATAGATTATTTTTTCTCTCAATTTTCTATAACAAGTCTACTACTCCATTTTTTCTTTTTCTCTTTGTGGTAACCAATCAAAAATATCTTTTCAGAAAAATAGTTATTTAATAATTTTTGATTGATTTCTATCATTCCCCTGACTAACTTATAAAAGTAGCTAATTAAACATTTCTCTTATATACATTTCAATTTGCCCTAATTTAAATAGACATGATAATTATCTCGTTTCACTATCACTAAAAAAAACACTTATATTTTAAGGGCACAAAAATATAGACGTAATTAGTTACATTAGAAAATTTTAAAAAATAACAATAATTTAAGACGGAATAAAAAGCGTTCCCAAATAAATTAGGGACATAATAACTTAATCTTTTGCTTTTTTAGGACGCTTTTATCTGCGTCCTCTCATTTTAGTTGAGACACATATAATCTAAACGTTTTTTTAAGCATTGGTGGTATATTTAGAAACACAAATTAGCATCCTTAATTGTTAAAAAATATCCTTAACGACTTTTTATTTATTGAAGTGTATCGATTCTACATTTCTACTGCTTTGCTTCACTTCACTTGTCCTTAATAAGTTTAATGGTCGAACATATCTCGACTTTTTTAGTGATTTATCAAATCTATCCAAACAACACCAACACGTTCAAGTTCAACCTTTTGAGCTACTAACATGCATGTAACTCCTCACGTAAAATAGGAAGATATATTTGACGAATAATGGTTACACCAACAAACACCAATACATTTTTATTACAATAAGTCAATAGCAACACAACCTAGAATGACAAGTAATCAAAAACACACAAACACAGACGCACAAAATAAATTAATTCCTAGAGTAGATGATAAATCACTAGAACATGAGTTGGTTCCTCCATCGATCATCAAGGGGCGTGCGGAGGAGTAAACGCTGGAGCAGCCGGGGCATTAGGCAACGAAGGATTCCCGGGGAACTCAGGAGCATTGGGCACCAATGGACTATTTCCGGGGAACTGAGGAGCATTGGGCACCAATGGACTATTTCCGGGGAATTGAGGAGCATTGGGCGTAGATGGATTATCGGGGAGTTGAGGAGTACTAGGAAAAAAGGGATTTCCCGGGAATCTAGGAAAGTTCGGGAATGAAGACGACGACGATGGTGATGGAAACATAGGTGGAAACACTATTGGGAGGGAAGGGGTCGTCATCCCTGGAAATCTAGGAAAAAATGACCCTGGCCCTTGCAGCAGGCGGCGATTGCCGCCTGCTGTGGCCGCTTCCATGCATGGGAATGACAAAAGGACGATGACGAGGACGAGCACATTGGGGGAACGATAAGCCATTTTGAACTAGTGAATTATGTTTGGATGTGGATGCTTGTTTGATTTGAGAATTGTTGGATGCGTTTTGAGTATTTATAATATGATTTCTTGATTAACTAGTTTCTCAATCATTGATCATAGGTGATTAGGTTTTAAACGCTGGTGTTTGTTGTTGATGTGATGAATTTACTTCTTTCCGCTACAAAAGTGTATGATTGTGCTTAATAATGAACTTTACAACCAATTTTTGCATTCTACAAGACCTAGAATTGGCTCAAGACCAAAATTATCAATGTATTATTGCTGAGATATTTATTGCACATTTGTTAATTAGGTAGTAGTATATAATTATACTGATTGGTTTTAGCACTGAACTTTACTATGGTTTAGTTGGTCTCCATTCATATATTATATACGCTTCAATGAATAAGATCGTATCTAATCAAAAAACAATTGAAAATACGCTTCAATGAATAAGATCGTATCTAATCCCAAAAAAAGTGAAAAGGGGAAAATAAGGATTGATATAAATTGCAGTTTTTTATTAGCATAATTTTGGGATAATTGACTAGCCATTTCAGCTCTTTACTTTTGTTATTAAAAATCAGTTTTAATCGATGTACTCGAGTTTATATGGGTTGTAGACTTGTACTCCTAATTCATTTTTATTTTGATATGGACCAGTTTATATTATTTTGGTTATCATTCGCATTATTTAGAAGTCTTTGTAATTAGTGTCCTTGCTTTAGACTGTGGGTCTGTATAATTGAGATGATTTGCCGCACTTTCTGTTGTCTTGTTAGCCTTTTTAGCTTTGTCTCGAATTTCAGTTCGGGTTTTAGTCTATTCTTATTATTAATAATTAAAAATTCATTATATTTGGTTACGGTTCATAATCGTGTCCAAACACTTCATTTTCACTTTCATTTATAGTTCACAGGATACATATATTGATTTTCCTTTGCTTCAATTTTTAGTAGTAATAAAAATTAATCAGATATTACTTATTTTTATTCATGATTGAATATATTGACCATTTGTATAAAAAAATATTCGATGATAATTTTCAGTACGAAATTCGTCTTTATGATTTTCCTCAGTTAATAATATGCAATAAAGTTACAATCTTTCAGTTTATTGGATCACTCCAAAGTAAACAAATCCTTAAAAACATTCTTGTAATCAGCTCTGGTTGAGAAACCTACTGTGAAAAACTTACCAAGTCCAAAATTTGAAGGAAATCAAGAATTAAGGAAAGCAGTAAATGTATCGATCTCAACCTTAAGCAGGCCCTGCACTGCTGCACGGTAGGACATACAGTTCCGTTTTAATGGTGCATTTGCAGCTTCTTGTATAACGATAGCAAGTTCCCAAGATGCAGACTGAAATCTTGATACATGACTTATTCACAATACGCAGATCATAATGTGGTATAGCAAGTAGTACTATACTTACCTGACATGGACCTAAAATTTATTGAGGAAAGAAGCTGCCGCATCTCACAGTCAACACATTAACGAGTGATGATTACAAGCGGAGCAGCAGTGATATAGTTAGTTCTACATGAGCACAAGCTAGTCAAAATAAAAGGAGAACACAAACCGTTTGATTAGCACGAGCAAATGCAAAAAAACTAAGAAACCATTCTTCTATGCAGTGAACATAGTCTGAATAGGCACATTCCAGATTCATCCAAAACTGATCGATAATGGTAGTTAGACACGTGCATATGATCTGCATCTTGTGAGGGACTCAAGTATCATACGTTCCGAAATCATAAGAAATAGAAAGCACTTACCTTTCTTACATCATACTTTGAGAACCTCACTCTGATAATGAAGATGATCAAAAATGAAATCAAAACCCACAAGAAGACAATTTTCAGACTCAACTGTAATAGAAGTAGCACAGCATATATACAACCCCAAAAAAAGTGCTGGTATGTTTCTTGAATAAACATGAAGGCACTTAAGAGACACAACTCTAAGTTTTCATCGAGATAACTCAAAGAAAAACTGAGATATTTGTTCAACCATTATAGATAAAACATGCCACATTGTTGGTAGCAATCCAATCAACAAACATATTAGAGGATCTTCATAGCTGTTAACCAGGCATATTATCCTAGAACAAACAAGCATAAGACAGCATAGATAATTAATTTAATTGAAAAAATTCCATACCTGTGATCATTAACACTAATTACTCACCTGGAAAACTCAAGCATTTTGATGCATCAATATGTTTATCCAAGTCGCCATGCAGAATACTACACAAAAGTACATTATATACGACCTTCACTAGCACAATAACTCAAACGGGAAAATATTGGCATTGTTAAGTGCCGGAGCTCATCCACAACCACAATTATCACTGCACAGAGCTACCAAGTCCAACTGCCATACGATCAAGGGGCAGCTATGAGATTATTTCAAAGGACATAAATAAGACATACAACTAACGAAGATGCAAAAAACAGCAGCAACTGATATTCTAAGTTGATCTACATAATTTCATACTGCAGATCAAAATTACAACACGAGAAGCTCTCGATTCACTAAGCTGCGCTAACAACAAAACATGATCCCCGACAATTACAATCGCAAAGGTCTTACTTTATTAAGAGGCCTTGACAACCTTGTCATCACCTACGACATTAAGAATGGGGAGACTGCTAAGGAATTCATCAAGACCCTCAAAAAACCCAATATTATCATCCTCCCCACGGCTTGGTCCATTCCCTTGGTTCACCCTAGGTGCAGGCTCCTCAGCTTCGTTGCTGAATTCCACATTCAAATCCAACTTCTCGAAATTCTTAGCAACCCTAGCAGGTTGTTTTCTAGCAGTGGTAGCAGGCACTTTTTTACTCGAGTCACCTGCTGTTTTATTAGGGGTCTCCACCCCATTTGGAGCTACCAAATCATCTTGCACTGGGAGATTCTTACCTTTATCAACTTGTGCATTCCTAGCACTTCTACGGGGCGTCACACTAGCCCCCTTTCCTTTCACAATCCTTGATTTCTTCCTCCTTTTCCCCGCACCCCTATTCCAATTATCATCAGACCCACTCGAATCCGAAACCTCAACAAAATCCTCATCCTCATCATCATCAATATATATCCTAGGCTGCGGGTTCTTCTTTCTAGTATTACTCTTCCCATCTCCTGGGCAAGTGAACATAGGTGAAAAGGGAGTCCAAGTTGAGGCAGCACCCTTGTTTTTCTCCCAATTCTCCATAGAAAAACCCAAGGGCAAAAAGCCCCAACAGCAAAAGTAGCCTTGTTGTCCATCAACCAGTGGCGGAGGGGACGGAATTGCCACCGCTTGAAATGCTTTCTTGCAATTCTGGCAGCGTAGAGTGCAATCAGCATACAAGTTAGGATACTCATACATATAATAGCAATAAGGGCATGCAGTCCAGAAAGGCAATCCATCATCATTTCTTGCCGCCTCCATTTCCTCCACCTCCACCTCATCTTCCACCTCCACATCCTCACCCTCCTCATCTGCTTTCTCCCCCACATTATCACTTTCATTCAAATTACGACTAGCTCTCTCATCAACACCAGAGTAATTTTGCGCAGGCTCAGCAGCATTTCCAGCAAACGCTGAAAAACCTTCTTGTGCGCTACTTACTTTAGACCCAGACGCACCCCCAAATGCGAGATTAGCACCCGAATTAAAATTCATAAAATTCTGCGGCTCTCGGTTCAACCCGACGGAAGCAACCGGGTCGGGCTGAGGGTTTGCATGTACCTGGACTTGTGAAAAGGGAACGCCGCTGCTCTGGTGCTGTTGAGGAGCGAGGCCGGTGGAGGTGCTGCCCCCGAAGAACATGAAGTTCTGGTGCATTGACGGAAGGGGATGATTGGTAAACGGGTCGGGTTGCTGAATCGGCAGCGGCGGCAGCGGCGGAGGCTGCGAATAGAAGGAGATTTCCTTGTCGTAGAGGGATCTCCTGGTAGGGTTGGAGAGGACGCCCCAGGCGTCGACGACGAGGCGGAAGGCCTGGTCGGCGAAGGGGAATTTGTTCCGCTGGGGGTTGAGGGCGATGGCGAGGTTGCGGTACTGCGAGGCGACGGCGGCGTCCGATTCGCGGCCCTGCTGCGGCGTGAGGCGGAGGATCGCGTACCAGTCCTGCTGGTTGTTCCCGATCCGGCGGTCTCCGGCGAGGAGAGTGTCCACGACGGCGAGGATTTGGTCGGCGGGGGTGAGCGTGGGGTCGGAGTCACGCGCGCGGGTGGCGAAGGACTTGCTTCCCATTAGGTCGCGCGCCGACAGCAGCTTCTCGGCGATTGTCAGCCACCGTAGGGCTTCCGCGCGGGTGGTGGTCGTCGGGAAAAATGGATGCTCCATTTTTAGGTTAGAATCAATTTTTGAGAAAATTGAGGGATTGGGAATTGCAGAATTTTTGTTACAATGGGAGTGAAATCAGAGTTAGAGGAGTGAGAGTGGTGGGTGAAAGTACGAGAAAGGATGAGGCCTTTTCGGAAAAGGACAAAGGTTGAGTGGGTTGTGAGGAGGGTATAATGGGGGTTTCACGAGGTCAGTCATCAGCTGGATATAGTGCAGATCAGTAATAAAACTTAAATTTAAAATTAGTCAATTGGATTCTCTAAATTTAGTCGATTGCAGAATATCCACCTCATTTTTATATACTTCTTCCGTCCTAAAAAAAAATATATATCCTTTTCATTTTAATCTATTCTATAAAAATATGTTTATCCATTTTTAAAAAGTCATATCAATTTAATAATATAGGTCTCACTATGTATCTACTGACTACCATTCTTCTCTATCTTATTTTATCTTATCATTCTCCTATTCTCTTTTACTTTACCAATTTTATCTTAATTCTCATGCTATATGCATCGCTCATAATTTTATAAGACGGAAGGAGTATTATTTTTATACAAACAAAATTTGAGTAAAATAAATTAATAAAATATAAAATGTAATTACTATTAATCAAACTACTTCTAACGGTAGACTGACTAAAAAGAAAAAAACAAAACTTTTAATATAAGATGGAGGGAGTATAAATAAGTACTCTATACTACCTATAATAAATGTCACACATAGACGATGGTATAGATTTTAAGAGGCTAGTCCGTGTATTAAGTGTAAAGACGATATATATTTTTTTTTTTAATAAAAATATGTTATAATTTTGGAATAAATTAAAAAAAAGGTGTAACATCACAAATTAATAGTAGTACTCCACTACTTAAAATTTTGTGGAACCAATTAAAAATTAAAATTAGTTCAGACCTAGTGATTTTTTTTTTCACAGTTAATCACTTAATCTTAACTAACATATAAATTGTAAAAATCTATAAAGTATTGGTGTTATATTTTACTACTACTACCTAATTATTTATACCTTATACTATAATCACTATTTGAGATAACGGTAACTTCATTTTGTACACACATGGGACAAAATTACCTAAACAATTTAGGAAATACGTCTAATAGTGCATTTGTCCTAATAATAATATCACAAAATTACAATTTAATTATTCTATTTATAATATCTTAAACTAAAAATAATTAAAAAAATATTCTATAAATGAAACTCCTTTAATATATAGTCACAATAATTGCACTCATTAATATACTCGGAGCCTCTTTTGCGATGTTAATAGAAATCAAGCTCGAAGTGCTTGACTAACCTAATTCCCAAACATCATTATTCAAACCACTGAAATGCAATGTGTTACTCTAATTATTTTATTACAGATTTGACTTTTTTTTCTTTGAATGTACCATATGAGTGAACAATGTAGCTTTACATCCAATCATTTGAAATGTTAATATAGTTATTGATTCACAAAAATAATCAAATAAAGCGTAGAAGTAAACAAGGAGTACGATAATGGAGCAACAAATAATCAGAAGAGTATAGATTGGGCTGAAATACTGGGCCTACTTGTTTGAAAATTATGGGCCGATGCACGTGGCCTTAGCAACCATTATTTGCTTTATTATGAAATGATGGATACTCTCATGCACGTGTTTATATAAAATTATATATGGGCTTGTGAATAATCATTTTCAAATGTGGTGGTAGAGAAAATTGATTATTACTCCCTCCGTCCACGAATACGAGTCTCATTTCTTTCCGGCACTTATTTTAAGAAATGTTAAGAAAAGTGAGTGAAAGAAATTTAATGGAATAGAAATCTCACTTATATGTATTAGTTTTATAATAAAATGTGAGTGGAATAAGTTGGTGGAATGTGAGACCTACTTATCATTTATGGTAAAAGTGAAATATGACTCTTATTGTGGAACAGAACGAAATGGCAAAACAAAACTCTTATTATGGGACGGAACAATAGGGGAGTACTATAATCCTGTACAACTATTATTAATATTAATATTACTATTATTATGAGTAATTAATTATTTTTTAAAATAATATAAAATTATGAATCATACTTAATTTTAATATAATGATAACGATAGTTACAATCATAATAATAATAATAATAATAATAATAATAATAATAATTGTGTCAATATTATATTTTTTGTAGTTGTTATTATCATAATAATGTATTAAAAAAAATTAATATAATTATTGAAATTATGAATCATATAATAATAATTATTATTATTATAGTAATTATTTTATAAATTAATAATCAATCAATAAATTTAATTGTAAAATTTTAATAATATTAGTAAATAACAGTAATTATAATTATATTTATTACTATTATATCATTTTTTGTTAAAATATATTATTATATTTATTATTATGATGGATAATTTATTTTTACTTCCATCATAATAAATACTCCATAATAATATAAAAATTATAATTATATGTTTAATTAATAATTTATTAAGTAACTTTAAAAATAATATTATTATTTTATTAATAAATATTAGTGGAGTATTATATTTTAGTTTAGTATTTAAATAAATATAAAATTTAAAATCTTTATATTTTTATAAACAGAGGAAAGTAAAGTTTTTAGTAATTATATTCTCAGGAATATTTTTCCTTAAATATTTTACTTTCCCGTCAACTAAACACAGCATAAGTTCTTTATAATATACTCCATTCGTCCCCAAAAATAAGGACTTTTGGGACGGCACGAGAATGAATAATTATTGGTAAAGTAAGAAAGATGGTGCAAAAATTTAAAATAGTGTTAATGCACAGTGTGACCAACATTATTATTAATGTTTGATGGCTGCCCTTAATGGTATAAGTTGTGAATAATTTGATGCAGTATATGGGTAATGAGTTTGGAAGAACTTTTTATGAATAACAATGAGATATTTTCATAAGATGGATGAAAAATAAAAATATTCTCGTTTGTTGTTGAACCATTGTCACATAACATGTGCATACAATTTACAACATGGTCTTTGCGTAAACTTCAAACATTCTTATCTGGTGAATATTTCTTAATTCTAACAATTTACAACATGGTCTTTGCATAGACTTCAAACATTCATATCTGGTGAATATTTCTTAGTTCCAACTATGTTTATGATCGATTAAGTATTTTTCAAGATTTTTCAGTAAGACAAGCGATAACCACAAAATTTCGTATTAGGGCATCCGCAATGGGGCGGACGATGGGTTACCCATCGTCCGTCGCATCGTCCGTCACTGTGGACGACGCGGACGATGCGACGCGTTTTCATTTTTTTTAAAATTTTATTAAATTTTCAAAACTTATATATTCCTCTCATTTTCACTTCATTTTTTCACTCACTTCACTCTCAAATTCACATTACATTTTCTACATTTCAAGCAAAATGGATTCCGGAGATTATCCAAATAGTCCGATGTTCGGTGGTGCACGATGGCCGGGAACAGAACCGGACGAATACCGGCCATTCGACACCAACGCCGAGTACGATCCTGACTTCAGCACCGACTCGTACGGACTGTCCAACATGGAGCCTTCTCCCCACCGCCCCTCCGCCGCCGCCGCTCCCTCCGCCGCCGAGGTCCGCCACCAAGAAGAAGCGGACCAAGGCACGAGCCCAGAAGTTGTCTACAACGGAGGTGTGTGAAGAGTTCGCCCCGGGAAGGACGAACTACTCCGACCCCGAATCCATAGTCTTGACGAGATGTTGGATTGATGTTTCGGAGGATCCAGTGTACGCCAACAACCAGAAGGTGACTGCGTATTGGGAGTGCATCACCGAGAAATACAACGCGGCCAAGCCGGCGTACGCGTACAAGCGCACAAGGAGCAGCTCCGCAAGCACTGTGATCAAATAAAGAAGCAGGTAAATTTGTTCGCGGGGGAGTACGAGAAGTGCGAGAGGAAGCAGGGCAGTGGCGAGAGTCTCGCGGATGTGCGGGACAAAGCGATGCAGGCGTACATTTCATTGTACGGCGATTTCAAGCACTATCAGTCCTGGGCGCTCTTGAGGGACAAGCAGAAGTTCGTTGGTGGTGTGATTCCCCAATCGACGACGGCGAGGAGGAGGGCGTCGAAGCACACCTTCGCTGATTATACAAGTAGCAATAGCGGCGCGTCTCCAATGGACCTCAACAGTCCAGTGTTCGAGGATGAGAGTTCTGGCACACCGATGTCCTCCCGGAGTCCCCCTGGCGTTAAGGCTGCCAATGGCAAGGGCAAGGCCACATCCTCCTCCACCGCGCCGCCTGACCAGGCCCCGTCGCCGACCCCGAGTTCGACGCCGTCCGCGACTTCGACTGCGGCCCATACCTACGCGGATTTGACGGCCTCCTCCGACTACAGGACGTTGTTGGACGCGCACACCGCCCTCATGCAGGCGACCAACCCGGCTCAAATCGAAGGCATCCAGCGGACGATCGATGGCCTCATCCGCAAGTTGGGACTACTCTAGACTAGCCTCCTTTTTTTGTATTTAGTGCTTTTTTTTATTTCTTATTTTGTAACTTTTTTTTAATTAAGTAAATTTAGAATTTCTCTTTAATTGTGTTGTTTTTATTTGTTTATTTTTATTTATATCTGCAAACATAAAAATATAAATACAAAATAGAAGTAAAATGCTTAGGGCATCGCTTAGGGTGGGCTATAGTCCACCCCACTGCAGGTGGAAGGGACGGATGATAAAATGCTGATATGGTGGTGCATAGGGTAGGGCTTAAAGCGTTGCATAGGGTGCCCCATTGTGAATGCCCTTAGTAATTAAGTCATATATAGTCATACTTAGTAGGTCCAACTTCAACTAATTAAGACTTACTAAATCTGCAAAACTAATTTGCATATTTTGTACTCCGGAAGATGACCTTTGGACGGTACAAAATTTTATGCGTTGAATGGATAAAATAAAGTAAGTAATAATTAAATAGAAATAAAAATATTTCTATTTTTAATAACGAAACGTCTCGATTGACAGAAGCCAAAACGAAAAATAAGTCATCGTTAGTTTAATGGAGGAGAACCTGCCTGATATTTTTGAAACATGTCGAAATCAAATAAAAGTAAAAAAATGGCACTGAATAATACTGGTGGAAATAGGGGAGGGCAAAAGAGTCATATATTTGAGGTGATGTCCCCATGGCCATGCTATGGTGTACGGGAATAATATGCATCACAAGGTTTAATTGATCTACAGCATGCCGGACAATCTTGCTTTATTCCTAAATTAATTATTTTTACATTTGTGGGCTTCTAGTAGTACTACTATAAATATCATTTGACTAATATAATATAGTACATGTATTTTTAATTGGGTATTTAATTAGTACTGCACCAGGAGGTCCAGGACCACTCACCTAGGAGTAGTTGCACAATAAATCAGCGTACCTCATTGGGTTGTGGTGTTAATTTATCAACATAATTATATTGTGGAAGTTAAATAGATTTAGCTAGGGTTGAAGATTTAAATGCCGTATATTATATGCAATGTGATGATGAAATTTGATCAACTTCAGTTCTATAATATTTGAAAGTAAAATATAAAATCATGAAATTTTAAAAAATTTCAACCATTTTATCAGTATACAAAATGACATAGTTTGTTGATGTTAAGATGACATTTTTATTAAATTAATAATAGAAAAAAGATAAGAAAGATTTTTTTTTTTATGAATGATATTATGATTTCAAATATATGACTGATCAAATTTTGATAAAAATTCATGATTTAGATGAAAATGAATTATATTTCGAAAGGTTGTGAATATGAAAATAAATACTTTCCTCCTATCTAAAATACAAGTGTTTTCGATTTTTTTGCATAATTATCAATGAAAACAATTCATGGTCATGGCCATGATAAATAACCATATTTAATTATGATTTACACAAGGTAGAGATAAAGTGGCCCATTAAATTTTGGTGAGAAGAAACGAAGATAGTCAAATAATTATAAAGGTTAATAAATAAATAATTAGGCCATTCTTGGTATTAAATATTTAATGCACATATTTTTTGCACATTTTGCACAATTTTAACTGACTTATAGGTAATGCTGCATCTATATTTACAAACCTATAATTAAACTATATAATATACACAAATAGTCCCTAATTGTGCGCAATAGTACTCTTGGAGTTGCACAAGGCAAGTATATATAAATATAGTAATAATTAAAAACGATTAGCAAAGTGTTTACTTCTAGTACAAATGTATTTCTAATTAAAGAAAGCTGCCTAATTTTATCTGACTCGATAACAAAATCATCTGAACAAAAATACCGGTTAAAATTTTACTTTTGCTTGATACATATGCAATCTTCACACATGTATGATGTATGTACATAGTAATATGAGCATATTAAGAAAACTTTATAGATATATATTGATAAATATATGTGGTATTGAAAAAATAAAAATAAATGTTGCTCACGAGGTGTCATCGCATTCGTCAAAGGACAATAAATAATGAATTATACAAACTTGTAGTACTATTTTAATAGAAACCACATTAGCTCCTATCGATTTCATATCTGTCCATCTCTAAATTCGAATTTCTGGTAAATCATGTTTCTTTAACTAAAATTTTCTTATTAACTATATAGTATAGATCAGATCTTCATATTTATAGATAATTTATTATTTATATCAAAGGCATTTATGCATATAGTAGGGATACCATTCAGGTCTTGCGGGTATTATCCTTTCTTTTTGTATAAAAATTTTCTTCACTAGTAAATAATGCTCGTAGTAGTATAAGTATCCGCAAAAATGTTTTACTAAGATTAATGATATAGATGTATAAATAAAGTCAAACTATCATAAAATCATATATTTACTAAGTAGTACATTCGTTCTATGCTAACATATTATTGCTTTTGGTTATAGTAGATTTTAGGAAGGTTGACTTCCTGTGTAAAAATATGTGAATAATAAAGTAATTTAAATGTGTTAGTAATAAGAGAAATAGTAGCGGCGACTATTCTCACTTAGCTATTGTGCTTTTTGTGCGGCTCGTGCCACTATATGACGACTTCAGCCACTAGCTTTAGCCTCACATGCATGCGGCTCATAAGTCTAAAACGCATTTTTCACGCTCCTTTTTTTTATATATAAATCAATACAAACAAAATATATAGTCACAATCACTCACTAATGGGCGGACACACATGTGCTTAAGGAGGGGGGGCTTAAGCCCTTCCCAAATTATTATATTTTTTAATTATTTTAGTTACATAACATTATAATTTTGTTGCTATTTTGTGTAAAATGAAGTGCAAAAACCCATATCAAAACAAGAAAATATAGAAAAATGATTATTCCATATAAAATTTAGATAATATAGCTCTTACTGTAACAATTTTCTGCCCCGCCCCACTTATCTAACTAACTCTTCCGCATATTCATGCCCAAAAGAAACATACCATTCATACAAAAGAAACATACCATCATTACCGGAATGGAGAAAGTATAATTAATTGGACTTGAATAATATATAAGACTATGCTAAAATCAAAGCCATAATATTGGACTGCATTAGCATACGTTACCTTTATTTGGTATGAATGGTAGTAGTATCTACACTAACCTTGCAAGTACATTTGTTGGTGGAATTGAATAGTGTCTTAGCTAAGTTTTTATGGCCAATAAATACCCACACACCGTTAATTTCAAGAAAGCAAAAAAAAAAAAGAAAAATTCATATTTATAATATGCTCACCCCACCACAAACCCCACCCTTATGCACAGAAGCTTTGGCAGCAACTCCGATTAAACTTTAAGGTTGATTGACAAATACCCTTGCGAAGAGCCTTGCTTTCTCTCTCTAGCCAGTTTCCTCTCTCATCCCAGGTAGTCAAAATCTTCCCTGAATTAGCATATGCAGCAAATTTCCCCTTTTTCTGCAAATCTCTTGTACTACTCTCCCACCCCTTAAATGTTAAATTCTTCTTTTTTAAGTAAAAAATACTACCCCATAAAAGAAAAAAAAAATTCCCTTTATCATCCATTGCTATATTTAGTTATATTTTGAGAAGAATTTGAAGTGAGGGTTTTACTGTTTGTTTCTGAGGATGTAATAAAAAACCTAGTGCCTAAATATACATCCCCATTTGTACGGACACCCTCTTTTTCGCAGCTGTGTGATGTAATAAAGTAGTATTTGTGTTTGTTTTTAGGTTGTTCAAAAATGGTGAGGCAGAAGATTGAGATCAAGAAGATTGACAACTTGACGGCGAGGCAGGTGACCTTCTCCAAGAGGAGAAAAGGGCTTTTCAAGAAAGCTAGAGAGCTCTCCACTCTCTGCGATGCTGAGATTGCCCTTATTGTTTTCTCAGCCTCCGGCAAACTCTTCGACTACTCTTCCTCAAGGTTTTCTCTCTCTCCTTCTCTCTCTCTCTCTCACACACAGAAGTACGACTGGTGTGGTTTGGGAGGTTAATTGTGTGTTAAGACCTAATTGAGGGAAGTTCTTGATGATGTGTAAATTAATTAAGATTTAGTTTACATATGTCATAGATCTTGTTTTAAAGGCATGGAAATTGGAAACAATACATGCTTTACTCATAACCAAATACAGTACACTATATGGTAATAATTTTTCATTACTACTATCAAGAATATAAGTACAATATGGGGGCTACACACACCCAGAGAGAGAGATGGGTTTTTATTGGTATTAATTTTAACAGTTGAACTAAATCTTTTGTCAAGTTTTGTGATTTTATTATGTACTTCAAGGGTTTAGGAACTGATTTTCTGTTTAGTTTTTCTATTAACATATGTATGATCTTATATTAACTCCTAATGTACTCTAAAATCTTTTTTGAATTTGATTCATGTACATACATGAGAAAGAGATTAATTAGAGCTTACAAGTTGCGAAAACATAGAGCTAGCAACAAAAAGACCAATTAATTGCTGGAGTTAAACTGAGATAGACAAAAATCTCATGCATTTTAGACATAACACATGTGATGAAAAGAGAAAGTGAGATATACATACATATAGTACAAACTTCTTCTACATAACATGTATAACTTCTTCTTTTGTAACTATTCAAGTCAGATTGTATATGTATATATATCTATCTATTTATAATACTATGTTGTGTATAATGGAGGATTTGTAAGTCTTATATTCATGTTTATGTTAAACTTACTTACAAGAGGCTAGTACTCTAGAGATCCATATGTTAAGATCAAATTTATAGACATAGTTAAGATTGTATTTAGGACCAATCAGGTATATATATATATATATTGACACTAAGATTGTACTTTTCATGGTGGATTATTGGGGGGAAATGGCTAGGACCAATAAAGTGGAGTACTAAAATAGACATGAAACTTATAATCCAAGTGATTCAGTGCAATGTTATTATGAATCTAAAGTACTACTACTATGTTAACAACCAAAGCTTGCAGTCTGGTGGATTTCATCCAATGTCATTCCTATAATATCCATATACGTGTATGATTAGAAAACATATTACTCTATGTGACAGCTATTCATTTAGGATTTGCGGAAACAAATTGAAGATTTTGTATATACTCCATATGCTTATAACATATATTGTCAAGAGGTGATTTCTAATTTGGCGCGTTAAAACTAATTAAAAACAATTTAGAAAATTGATCTTTAATTTGTTTTTTTTATGATTGTGGCATTAATGTAGTATGTTCAAATCTCTAACATAAAAGAATCAGTAATGTACTACTAAAAATCGCACAAAAAAATAAAAACAAAAGTGAGCATTGTTTTCACACACAATATTCTCTAGCTGTAGGTTTTAGGTATCACATTAATATAGATTATGTTTTACTGTTGAAAGATGTAGGTTTAGGTATTACATTAATATAATCCGAATTTACCCAAGCCAAGAATCATTTTCAGCTAATGATTGAGAAATTATTTACAATTTTACATATATGAATCGATGTGCTTCTTTCCTTTCATCTTCATCATTCAAACGCATACTTTTATATATAGCTAAAAAATTAGATGAAATATGTATATACACGGTTGGTTTAATTATACACTAGCTTCATAATTTGTTTATTAAGTTTTGTGGCTTCTTGAAGCATGATGCAAATCATCCAAAGGCATGATCATCAAACAGAATTCAAACTACTTAGGCAACCTCCCCTCCATATTCAGGTAATCGATCTCATAAGTTTTATTTTATTTTACCAGGCTTGATCGAAATAAACTACTCTTCACTAACTTTTAATTTGATGTATGTAGTTTTCAATTTGAACCGATCTTATCTTGACTTATAGTGAATCTTGAGGATATGTTTAGATAATCAATCATTTCTATGTTCACTAAATGATTCTTATAACTTTGATTGAATTAGTTAATTTTGAAGAAAATCAGTGCTGTTGTGTGCAATTTTGTACTGATAATTTTTCACTTAATTAGTAGATTTGGTCAATTAGTGCTGGAGTAGAGACATGGATGCATATCTGGGGAATTCATTATTAATATAGTGATCAATGAATCATATTTATATGGTGATAAAATATGCATGCTCACATATATTCACCTTACTAAACCAATACAAAAGGTTTCTAGATTTTTTCAATCTTATTCCATTTTCTTTATATATACTGATGTACTATAAATTATCATGATCTCATGCATTGTTGAGAAATTAGAAATAATCAAAGAGCCATTTTCAGGGAAATGATGGCCTTGGCAAACTCAGCAGGCATCTTATGGAGCTCAGCATTGAGCTAAAGTAATTCATGACACACTCCATTATATATGATATGATACAATAATTAACATAGAGATGAATATGTATTTATATACTTGTTTAATTTGTTTTTCTATATACAGACAGCTTGAGGGAGAACATCTCCAAGAGCTTAGCTTAGCCAGTCTCATGAAGCTTGAGAAATTGATCGAGGGAGGAATGAGCCGCATTCGAAAAACTAAGGTATGTACGTACAGTCTATAGGTCAAGCACATGTAATATACACATAACGTGCATGTACCAAGTTATATGTGCGATTATATCAATGATCTGAGTCACCTAAAAATATACTCCCTCCGTCCCGCTTTAGCAGTCCCATTGACTTTTCTGCACTCATTTTGTAAAAATAATAATAAATAATTAAAGTGGAGAAATAATAAAGTAAAAAAGAGAATAATATAGAGAAGAGTCTTATCTACATTATTCTCTTTTTTACTTTATTATTTTTCCACTTTAACTATTTATTATTATTTTTACAAAACGAATGCAGAAAAGTCAATGAGACTGCTAAAGCGGGACGGAGGGAGTAGTATTTTTGAATAAAATTTAGAAAACATAGCCTCTATTAATCTTTTATTCTGCATCCATCCTTGCACTTTCACTAGCCACATATTTATATAGAACTATTTCGTCTACATAATTTGATTGGTGGCAGAATGAGAGGCTAGAAGATGAAATGAGGGTGCTCAAGACAAGGGCAAGTGCTTCTACCCACCCAAATTTTTCTACCTAACAAATATATTTAGATGGACCACATTTTTCATGATTTAATTGATTGGATAATGCAGGAATTTAAATTGATGGAAGAAAACTCACGGTTGAATTCGCAGCCAATAGAGGTCAATTTAAGAGCTAGCTAGTTTATTACAAGTTTAAAAAAAAATAAAATAATTTAGATGCATTGATATACCTCAATTCAAATAATCGTATATATTACTACATTTATACTATTTTGACTTAAATGAAATTGAATTTGCATGATGCGCAGAAATCCAGCAAAAGAAATGCTTTTGACCTAGGAATTCAGCCCATTTCCGACAGCAATTGCACCGACACATTCCTCAAGCTAGGGTAAGCTTAGTATATTATTATAAATATATAGTAGTAATTAGTTATGAATAATTGGTTGGAAAAACATGAATTATATATTGCCAAAATTTAGTACTAGTATTTCTCATAACCTTGGCAAGATAAATCATGTACTTTAACAATTGTGTGAATTTTCCATGGTGATTAATTTCAGTCATGGCTAAAATTAACCTGAATTATTTTATCTTAGTGGAACATATTTATCATTTCTGAAATAGATTTGCATTAATAAATTTCATGCGGACTTATTGATTTCCAAGTAACAATCCATATTATTTAGCCTCTAATTTCCAAGTAATAATCGCCATGGAAAATTCGCACAATTATCAAAGTTCGTGATTTATATGACCAACTTTAAAGGTTGTGGAAAATATAGCAATAGTTCATGGTTTTTTCTACCAATTACCCTATTAATGTCCTAGTCTTAATTAATCTTATATGATGAAACTTAATTAAACTATTATTGCCTCTCTGTGATTGCAGGCTGCCCTAATCCAACTGTAACTATATATGTATGAGATATATTTTGTGTAATGTTTGATGTAAACGGATGCATGATTTCTAGCTCTGGATGGTTTGTCGCCATGTAATAACATATCACATGGGAAGTACTATCTATCTATGATTCTATTTACATTTACACTTTGAAACTTATGATAGTTTTTCAAATTTTGCATCTTAATTTCGTAGGGTCAAGTGAAACATCATCGAACAAAAAAATTATTGTAGTAGTACTATGTTTTTAGCCCCTCATAAAAAAATTGAATTTAGTTTCACAAAGTTTATTTACAGTCTCCGCTGCAGCTAATTATAGGTACAACATAGAAAATTGAGTAATACAACTACTAACTAAATCCAAAATCCGAAATAAGGACTAAAAACAAAGCAACGCCGCGATACCTTGATCATAAAATTATTATAGGAATTTAGATGTGTGTACGATGTGCCTTTAAAATATTATTGTTAAGAAATTTTCAATGATAAATTTCACATAGATCCCAAAAATTCGATACAATGAAAATATAAACTTCTGCCAAAGTCTGAGCACCTTAAAGTTCATGTCATCTTTTGACAAAAATGAGTTGGTAAAAATCAATTTTTGGTATATACTTTGAGATTTATAAGTAAATGTTGTTGGATATTTGTTAAATTTCTTTTTATCAATTATAATCCTTAATTATCTTGGTGATATGATTAATTGGAGGGAAAGCGCCTAATTACCAATTGAGTTGCGCTTATTAATTTAATTTCTGTTTTGATTTTAACGAGGAAGCTATGAAATGTCATGTCACATTAAAATTAGTATTTCTTGCAAAATTCGAATTCGAAATCAAGCATTGCATCCGTGTAGCAAGATGATGCATTCATTGTAGATCTTCTTCATTGAATGATCGGAATATTTTTCATTTTTTTTAAAATATAAGTTCTCATTTAAATATCTTCTCATTTATGTTAAATGAAAAATTAATTAACTTATACTTCTATATAATGAATTTATATTTATTTTCTGATCAATGTAACCATAATTTATTTAGCTATTTACTCCGGTAAATTATTTGGAAAAATATATTGACTGCTACTACACCACAAAAAGATTCAAACATTATGCCCAATTATTAAGGTATATGTAATAATAACAATATAAACGGTTGAAGAACATAATAGTGTGGCCATCAACTGCGGAGAAGACTCGCTCCACTGCTAAATCTCCCGCGCTCTTCGATCTTCATTTGCGCGTTAATGTTACTCTTTCCTCGCTCACAATTCACATTTCTCCTCTTACATTCATTCTTCCATTAATTCCTTTACACCTTCTCTTCTGCTTTCTTTCCTGTGCTGTGCCTGAAAAAAGTATGGATGAAGAGTACGATGTCATCGTTCTCGGCACTGGTCTGAAAGAATGCATTCTCAGCGGCCTTCTCTCCGTCGATGGCTTAAAAGTAACTTCATCTCTCACTCCTTTGTTTCAGTTTTTGGGACAAAAAATGGATTGATTGATCTGTTTGTGCCTTGAGGAATATTAACTCTGGTAAAATCAACCGTTGCTGACTAAATTAGAGTTGTTTTTGTTCGATTACACGGCTAATATTACATTATGATCCGATTAATTGATGAACGACGACGTATCAGTTATGAAAACGCTGCGGAAGGCTTGATAGAACTGGATAGATGATCAGATAGATCGGATGGATGTTCGTCCGATTTGAATGAATTTAAGAATGCAGAGTGGTAGAATGACGCCACAAGCGAATGTGATTATTCGTTTGATAAGTTAGATAGATTCCTCAATATGTGAATTGAAAATTCGAGAGAGAACTCAAAAAAAAAAATTGACAATATGATTAGTGATTCTTCGATTCATGTTCTTCTGATCGATTTCTTTCTTATATTCGTAATTTTTTGAGTTTGTATCGAGTATTTTGGCGGGAAAAGTTGGTTTTACGTTACTTCTCGTATTGTTTTCATTTTTTTGATTTTCCAAACAGGTACTACACATGGACAAAAATGACTATTATGGAGGAGAATCCAGCTCTCTCAGTTTGATTCAGGTAATGTTAGAGAACTATTTTTCATTTCTGATTAAATTTAACTACTAGTAGTATATTGTACAATTATATGACCAAATGTATATTTTACCTAGTTGAAAGTAACAAAATGAAGTGGTTTGGATTTAATATCTCGTTTTCTTTAGCTCTGGAAGCGCTTCAGGGGAGAGGAGCAACCGCCCGAGAATTTAGGCGCAAGCAGAGAGTACAACGTTGATATGATCCCAAAGGTATAGGTGAACATTGATGTACTACAAATTGCATTGCCTAAGCCACTTGTGTTATGATTGGTAAAAATAATATGTTAATTTGATTGTTGTAGTTCATGATGGCGAATGGAACTTTAGTACGCGTCTTGATTCATGCGAACGTCACCAAGTACCTCAACTTCAAGGCTGTAGATGGTAGTTTTGTCTACAATAAAGGAAAGGTGTGATGACTGATGAATGAACTTTTGCTAGCTTTCTCTTTTTGCCTTTTTATGTTTCTTGTTCAGCCTTGACACTTGACATCATGCTACAGATCCACAAGGTCCCGGCAACTGATGTCGAGGCACTGAAATCCCCACTAATGGGGCTTTTTGAGAAGAGGCGCGCGCGCAAGTTCTTTGTCTTTGTTCAAGACTTTAATGAGAGTGATCCCAAGACTCATCACGGGATGGACTTGAGCACGATTACAGCAAGACAGCTTATCTCGTCAGTTTTTCACACTTATGCATCACTCTATTACACTGCCAATTTACACAATGTGTAGTTGTCCTAGCCTGTGAATTACTCGTGATGTTGTAAATGGAACGCGGTTGAACTCTGAGTGACAGCCTTGTTTGCTCTAAAATGCAGAAAGTATGAACTGGAAGACGACACGATTGATTTTATAGGCCATGCACTGGCTCTGCATTTCAGCGATGAATACTTGGACAAGCCGGCACTGGCTTTTGTGAAGAGAATGAAGGTGGAGAGATTCTATTAAATTGCAATCTATAGTGTTTAGTTGAATAAAAGAAGAAGTAGCACAGCTTTGCTAAACTTTCGTCTGTCAAACAGCTGTATGCAGAATCTTTGGCGCGATTCCAATCCGGATCTCCTTACATCTATCCTATGTACGGACTTGGAGAGTTGCCTCAGGTTTGCTCCCTTCTGAGAATCATAATTTCAGACGAATATACTGATAGCGTAGTTTTGACTTGCTATAATGTCTGATCAACAGGCGTTTGCTCGCCTGAGCGCAGTTTATGGTGGGACTTACATGCTAAACAAGCCAGACTGTAAGGTGATAATCTGTTACATCCTAGCTTCGTTCGTGGAAACCTTCAGCGAAGAGATGTGTTAATTGTTTTTCAATCTATAGGTGGAATATGAGGATGGAGTAGTGGTTGGAGTAACATCCGAAGGAGAAACGGCTAAATGCAAGAAAGTTGTCTGCGACCCCTCATATTCACCCGATAAGGTTACTTTTTGCGCGTTTATGCATACATATAGTTTGGAGATAGTTTTCAGACCAATTTTGGTTTCAGGCCGAGAAGGTAGGGAAAGTTGCGCGTGCTGTCATTATAATGAGCCACCCGATCCCAGACACTCACGAGTCGCACTCAGCTCAAGTCATCATCCCACAGAAGCAGCTTGGCCGTAAATCAGACATGTATATATGCTTCTCAGTTCTCACCAACTCATACCTTTCTGTTTTACTTGTGTATCTTTGATTTCACTTAGGTATCTCTTCTGCTGCTCGTACTATCACAACGTGGCGCCAAAAGGCAAATACATTGCTTTCGTTTTGACAGAGGCTGAGACTGATGATCCGGAGGCAGAGCTGAAGCCCGGGTTGGACCTTCTTGGACCGGTTGATGAGATATTCTACGAAACCTATGACAGATATAAGCCCACCAACGACTGCGATTCTGACCACTGTTATATTTCTATGGTACGCATCGCGTTCTTCTCTCTGCTTCACTTGTCATCATATATCTTCACATAACTTTGTGTTATTGCATTGCAGAGTTATGACCCATCCACACACTTTGAGTCCACTGTGGAAGATGTGTTGGCTATGTATAACAAGATTACTGGAAAGGTGAATGTAACTAGAATATTGTACAACTTCTCAAAATAGAGTATAACTAATTCTAACATGTTTATGATTTGGTTTAGGTTATTGATTTGTCAGTGGACCTTAGTGCAGCAAGTGCTGGTGAACAATGAGCTGTCTCAGATTCTACCCTTGTATTCTCTCATTATATGAGTTGTGTGGTTCACAGCAGAGGATCAAATCCCGACACCGGAGAAGATGAAACTAGTACATGCATGCTCCTCCTCAGCTTCATACAAGTTTACCAGATTACTCAAGTTTTTTTTGTTTTTTTTTTTGGTTTTGCATTTTCTAGTAGCTAAAAATAAGGATATATTTTTCTGCTAAGTGTAATGGGACAAGCCATCTAAGTTATAGCCATGGATGCTGATGTTGGTTGCAACTAAACTTACCAATTTTTGTGCTAATGCTTTTCAATCGAACTCTGGCCAATTTGGTGGAATGGTACGACTTGTATTCACTTTTTAACTTCCTTGATCGAATTATGTAATCAGAATAGTTGATAGAAAAAAACAATCAATGAAATGAGTAATTTACTTATGAAATGAGAAATAGCCTTTGTCATCATCGTATATTAGTATTCACTTCATCACTCGATTGATTAGGTGAGATAATTATCCGTTGGCATATCATTCATAAGTGGGCATTTGGTCTAGTGGTATGATTCTCGCTTTGGGTGCGAGAGGTCCCGAGTTCGATTCTCGGAATGCCCCTTTTTATTTTTTATTTTTTGGATTTAAAAAAAAAAAATTCAGTTGAAAATCCAAAAAAAAAAAAGTCAGTTGCCAATTCCGAATTTTGAGTTGATAGAATCGAGAGAGAAATGAGCGACGAGATGGTGAAGAAAGAGGCTATGGAGATCATAGCTGAATTCGAGGTGCTGCCTCGTCTCGTCGTCTTTGACCTTGATTATACTCTCTGGCCCTTCTACTGGTAATATTTTCTACTATGTTTTTTTGTTTGATCATGGAAATGAACCCAAAAGAAGTGATCTTTTATTAGATTGATAGAAAAGCTTGGTTTGGGAGAATTCGGGTGTTCTATTGGTAATTTGATTTGATTTTAAGCTGCAATCACAGTATAGGTTTATGTTAATCTATTAAGATGTGCAATGGAAATTATAGAATATATGCATTCAACATAGGGCTGGTTAGATGCGGAAGCAATTTTTCTGGTCATTTTCATTAGATTTTGACATTATTATTTCTTGAACTTGAAAATCACAAGGATTAATGCATTACTATTTCGTAGCAAACCAGAAACATGTGGATGCAAATATTAATCGGTTTGTAGGATACAGTCATTGTGAACGAGTGGCTGGGTGATTTGCTCCTCTGGAAGATTAAACTCTTTGTAGATAGGAGTATATTTTTGAGGATTTGATTTTGATTTAGTAAGATGGTTATCAGAATCTGTTAGTAATTTATTGACCAACTTTTACCATAGCTTAAACAATGGTGTTGATGAGTTCCTTGATACTAGGGTAAGAAACTGGACCATTTTTGTGTGTATTGACCATTTTAATCTGCAATGTGTTGTAAATACTATGAATCAGTTTATCTGTTGAGTTATTCTTATTGTATGTTCATTGGATTGCGTATTTGTATTCATGGGGAATCTGGCTGTGTGTTTCTGCAGTGAATATCTCTCCAAGTGTGAAATGCCATCACTATATCCGCATGCCAAAGGCATACTGCATGCTCTCAAGGATAAAGGTATTGATATCGCTGTTGCCTCAAGATCACCAACTCCGGATAAAGCCAACACTTTTCTTGAGAAGTTGGGAATAAAATCATTTTTCGTTGCTCAGGTGAGCTAACTCTGCCATTTGATCAATTGCTTGAGCTACTTAATTATGTTATTTTGTGAAATTATCTGAATTCATATATATGCTTAGGACTAGAAGAGCTACTAGTTTTTCGTTTGAATAAAGGATTCCTAATCGAGCTACTAGAAAACCTCATTTTTGTTACATTTTGAGGCATTGGCCATTGTGGGGGATTTACATTGGAAAGTCATTACAAAAGCTTTTTGTTCAATCCTCTTCTTTGTACATACCATGCAATACAAATGCTTATGTATCTGTAGCAAAAAAATTGTTTATTTTATCGTACTTGGTATGGCACAATCCAGACCATCATTCATTTGCGGTGGTGGTGGATAGGTACTATTTTCTACTTGAGCACTTCTTGACATTCTACCGTCGAATGCTTTAGATACATTCTGAACTGGGATTTGCCTGACATTTGTAACGTTTCAGGAGATATTCTCGAGTTGGACCCACAAGACCGATCATTTTCAGAAACTGAAGCAGAGGACTGGTGTTCCATACAATGAGATGCTCTTTTTTGATGATGAAAATCGCAACATACAAGCGGTAAGATCTCATGCCGTGCTTCTTCTTTTCTGAACCACATGGATGACAATCTTTTTGGCTGTGAATCACCACATAACCTGTGATCTTTGCTTCTAGGTATCGAAAATGAGTGTTACGAGTATTTTGGTGGACGATGGTGTCAATCTCGGAGCTTTGAGGCAGGGGCTCACTAAGTTCTCTCAAAATAGGTCGGCATTGGAAAAGAACAAGCAAAGATGGCAGAATTTTTCAAAGAAACCGACTTCTTCAGAAAATCAGCAATGATTTCCCGATCCAATTTTAAAGAACTGCATACCTGCAATGACATTTTTCAGGTTGGATTAGTGGTCCTAATTACAGAGATTTGTGCTAATTTTGTTGTGTTTAGTGATTCAAAGGCTGCTTAGTATTAACAGCAGCCATCAGAAAGTTGTGTAGAACTTGACTGTGTATTTGATAATTTTGTAGTCTCTTACTCTATGGTTTTATGTTGATCATTTGCTATTATAATACTCCCTCCGTCCCAGTATGGTTGGGTCGTATTTCTTTTTAGTTGTCCCACTATAGTTGGGTGTAGTTGGCATGTCATAGGCTGTTGATCACGGCTATGATATTGTCAAGACATTCAACAATGGCGTCGGGAATTGGTAGATCATCAGCAGCAGGCATGGTTAGGTCTATGAGAACAACACTCAGAGCACCGGTTGATGCATTGCAACTATGTATCGTGTGTGGAACGAGAGAAGATTGACAACGTTCTCCACAAGAGATGGAAAAGTAGTTTTTTATTGAACAAGAGATAAGGGTTTGTAGGAGATGAAAGATAAGATACAAGTTTATTCACTCTTAATAGAAATAAAGAAGCGACAAAGACCTATTTATAATACTAACCTATGCGGTTCGACTCTTAATACAAGTTGGGAAAGAACCGAAAAGAAAACCCAACTTGGAACTTATTAAATGCTTGACTCGATGCAGGACATGACTACTATGGGCACTTGACCGGACTGTTCTTCCTGTTTATGGTGATTGCAGATCTTCGTGTTTCACTGGATTTTACACTTGCTTCTTTATCATGTTGTCTTTCAGATGGTCGATGATTTTGTTTATATAATTATCTTGACTCTCATGATTGCCAAAGACACTTTGCAGCTCTGCAGCCTTCAGCCTCAACTGCTCACCTTCGTCTTCTACAAGAACTCGTCTTATGGATTCAGCAACGACGTCCCGGCTAAAAGAACTATCTTTGTTTCTGGGAACTTCATATCCAGCTTGGTTTTCCACTATCAGCTTAGCAGTGAGTCCTTGGTCTGATATAAAGGGGAGAAGAATTAGTGGGTGACCATGAGCAAGAGATTCAATACATGTTCCCCAGCCTGAGTGGAAAAAACATCCTCCGATTGCTGGATGGGCGAGTATTTTTTGTTGAGGCGCCCAACCGAGAACAACGAGACCCTGGCTCTGAGTACGGCTGGCAAAACCAGGAGGCAGTAAATCTGAGCTATCCACACCTTGTGGCTTCCTCAGAATCCAGAGGAAAGGTGATCTCGAAAGCTCAAGTGAAAATGCCAATTCATGTATTTCCTCGAGTGGCATCTTGTACTCGCTCCCAAACCCTACGAATAATACTGACTTGAGTTCTTTCCCATCCAGCCATTTGCAGGTTTCAGGCCAGCTTGAGTCGGTTGATACATGCTCGCTCTCTTCAGTAATCGGAGGAAGTAAGCCAACAGGTAAAACTGGCTTCTTATATAGTTCTCGAATTATATTCAAGTACTTGCCCTCAAAGTCCTCGCAGCTTCTCACCAAAATAAAGCTGCTTTCCTCGATAACCTTTCCTATACGTTGGCCGCTGGACACTCCCTCTGCATTCTCCTTCGTGTGTGGTTTGGTGTCGCTTTTTGGACTGGGAAGTTGCTTCCCACCCTTGAGCTCTGCTGGTGACCCCATGTAGGCCAACATGTAAGCTGAAGAAACGCTGAAAAACGCAGTGCTTACGCCGTACTTGACAGCAACTTCTGAAATTCTGTATGCAGCAAAGTCAACAACTATCAGATCTGGAATTGCCTTCTGAAGCAGATGCTCGAATGGCTCAGCTAACGTGTCGTATGCTTTCTTCAGGAACGGCATTTGTGCAGGCTGGATATCTATGCTGGCCTCACAATTCTCCGGTAGTCCGTCAACCGGCTGCATTTGGATCTCGAGAAGCTCCATCTTGGCTGCTAAAGATGATGGGATGGGAGGAAGTCTCTGCAGGTTTCGTGGGGTGGAAACATATGAAACAAAGATCCCTTTTGCTGCGAATTGCTTCGATAACTCAAAGAAGGGTAACATGTGGCCAAATGCCAGCCATGGAAACATCATTATATGGTGAGTTTTTGCTTCCATTGGCAATATGATTAGATGAGTTATTTGTGATGTTCAAGATAAAAAGATGGTTGATTTAAGTATTGCCTTGGCCAACTATATATTACAAGTCGCTAGCTTTTCAACTATTGTGGAATGGCCCACCAGCAACCGTACATGTTACCTTTCTCCTCCATAATGGTGGAGAATAGATGGGCCATGGCCAGGCTGTGATAGTCATTTGTAAAACGTGGAGATGAGAGGTACTATCAAGTTGTAGAGTGTTTGGTTGAATAACGTCAATCCATTGGTCTGTTGAGAAAATGGTTTATGAGATAGTGAGTGTTTGATGACCTTTTAAAGCCCTTTATTACACTTGTCTCCTTCCCACCCTAATTTGGCGCTACTCACACAAGTACAACTTCATTGTTAAGGATTAACAAATACTACATCTTTTGAAATGTTTGTAGATAGGAATATTTTTGACAAGTTTCTTTTGATTTAGTAAGACGGTTACCAGAATCAGTTAGTTTGTTGTTACCATTTTAATCTACAATGTGTTGCAAATACCATGAATCAGATTATTTGTTGAGTTTCTTATTGCAGTAGCATGGCCATTGGACTTCTTAATTGTATTCATGACTGTCATCTTTGCCTCTAGGTATCGAAAGTGAGTGTCGACACAAGTATTTTTGGTTGACGATGGTGTTGATCTCGGAGCTTTGAGGCGGGATTTTTTACAAAAACTGACTTCTTCAGAAAATCAGCAGTGATATATCTCCATCCATATTTAGAGGACTGCTTAGTTACAATGACATTTTCTAGGTTAGATTAGTGGTCCTAATTTCCGATATTTGTGTTAATCTCATGTTAATTGTGTTTGATCATTTGAAGGCTGATTAGTATTAACAGCAGCCATCAGAAAGTTGTGTAGAACTTGACTCTGTATCCTCACTTATTTTTAATTTGGATGAAGGTGATTATTAAGTGATATTAGAGTGTAGATTAACCCAGCAACGCTTCAACGCAAGTCAAGTACTCATATACGTATGATCAAATTATATTTGAACCTTTCAAACTAATGTTTGAAAACTTTTTATGCAACTAATTGATATAAGTCACATTTTTTTATCACCACTTATACAAAGATCTTAAATGCAACAAAACAAAATCTTGATGATTTTGAGAATTTTTAATCTGCATAAGAATTATGAAAGAGTTGAAGCTTCTGAAGAGGAAAAAAAAAAAAAAAAAAACTCAACCATTTAATACTACCAATTCAAAATGATAAAACATGGCAGAGATATGTTTCTTTGAAATAATAGTAGATATTTAAATTATGATATTGGTCTATTAGGGGAGGGGTCAATTGCTAACTAAACCTTTAATTGTAACTAAAACTAATTTAGAACCATAAGATTTGTAGAGATCTAGTGGTTTATAAATCGTCATGAGTATATTCGTTTTATTATTATTTAAATTTAAAAAGATAAGAAAACTATCATAATTAAAGTTTTGAATTAAAATGTCAAGATAGTGTATTAAACATATCAATACTATTCATTGAATATGACATTTTGCTGCTTTTGAAAAATATTTTTCAAATTTTGACATCGGAACATATTCAAGTGAGATCTCGTTAGAATCCTTATAAAATTATCTTTAATTATTGTAAATAAGTTAGTTCATAGTAGTACTACTAATCTGTAATTTTGATAATATAATATTATATTTTAGAGGGAACATTAAGTTCACGAACTTTGCCAAAATATCATTTTAGGTCCATAAACTTTGAAAATGGAGTATCATTTTAGGTCCATCAACTACAGGTTAATATCATTTGAGGTATTTTGAATTTTTGTTGGACGAAAATGCCCTTAAGACCTTCAAGGTCAATTTGGACAATTTTTTCGCCAATTATCTTGCGTTAGAGACATAGAATCCAAGAATTTTTAACGGTAAATTTTTATATTTAAATTCAATTTAGATGTTAATTGATCTCCATTTTGAAATTCATCTCCGAATGACAATCTAAAATTAATAGCTATCTAATTTCAAAACAAATAAACTAAATAGAATTCACTCATCACCTATAGTAAGTTATTAAAATGCAGTTTAGATTGAAAAAATAAAATAAAGTATCAAGTCCCAATTCACTATCATTAAATAATTAGCCATCTCATAATTGAAAAACTAACACATATTTTTTACAGCAAATTTAATTATATTTAAATTCAATTTGGATGGTAACTAAATAAAATAGTGGAGTAATAAAAAAATTGTTTGACTCTAGGTCTTTGACGCAAGATGAGTAGCGAAAGAATTGTCCAAATTGCCTTTAGAAGGCCTTAAGGGCATTTTCGTCCAGAAAATAATCAAAATACCTCAAATGATATTAACTTGTAGACTTGTAATTGACGGACTAATACTTTGACAAAGTTTGTGCGCCTAAAAAGATATTCCTTTTGTATTTTAAAACTGGGCTGAATAGAATTTGATAAAAAATTATTGATGACTATTGTTCATTTTTGATTGAATTTCAAGTTTTCAACCACCTGCTGCAACTCTCTATTTCTTGGCCAACCAAATTCCCAAATACATCATCCATAAATCCCAAGATAGAATCCTCAGACAAGAAATCAAACCTTAGCCCATCTCAAATGAGCCTTCCCACACTATACTCCAGCTTCCCCACTACTCAGAGATGCATTCAGCAGCCATAATCGTCACCCCCATCTCAAATTATCCTCCAAGAACTCACCTTTTCCCCCAAAATATTCAAATTTCCCCGCCACAATTTCTCGCTGCAGCTCATCCCTCAAGAAAAATGGCGTTTCTCGGTGGATTAGCCTCCAAAATCAGCGCGGTTGGTGATCACAGCGGCGCCGGATCTCAGACCCTGGCGGAGTATATGGGGAAAGGCGGCGCAAACGTCGGCGATGAGCTGGTGGTGCTGTTCACTCATTTGGAGTATGCTTGCAAGAAGATTGCTGCTCTTGTGGCTTCGCCTCTCAGCTCGAATCTCGGCAAAAGCTCCGGCGCAGGAGCATGCACTTCTGAGAGAGATAAGCCGAAGCCGCTCGATATTGTGGCGGTGCGTTTTCTTGTTGATTTTGATTGTTTAATGTCCCTTTTGTTGTTTCTTATCATGAGGTTGCTTAGGAGATTTATGTCTCTATGAAATGTTGATTACTAGCTTGCTATTTGAAGTGATGATTATCACTTCGAAATTGTGGATAATGACTTGTTGCAGATTTGATTAAAAGAAGGGTTTGTGTAATTATGATGTAGACATAGTGTTTGGTGTTGAGAGAGTTGATATCATTGATTACTTATTAGGCTGTGTTTAGTTGGTGAAAGCCTCTTGTTTCGTTTCGAATTAGCATTCAATAGCGTTACACGTCGACTCTTGTTCCATCTTTTTCATTGTTGGACATTCAGTGGGGAGGGATTGAGTTATCAAAAATGCACTTTTTATTGCAGAATGAGATTGTGTTGTCGTCTTTGAAGAATTCGGGAAAAGTTGCAGTGATGGCCTCGGAGGAAGATGATGCTCCTGTTTGGCTTGCTGATGATGGTCCGTTTGTTGTTGTGTTGGATCCTCTTGATGGTTCCCGGAACATTGATGCATCTATTCCTACTGGAACGATATTTGGGATTTATAAGAAATTGGAGGAACTCGATCATCTGCCAATAGAAGAGAAGGCGTTGTTGAATTCTCTCCAGAGTGGAACTAAGCTTATTGCCTCTGGCTATGTCCTTTACTCGTCAGCTACGCTTCTGTGTGCCAGCTTCGGCTCAGGAACACATGGCTTCACCTTGGATCACTCGACAGGAGACTTCATCCTGACCCACCCAGACATTAAAATTCCTCCGCGAGGTATGGAACTTCTGATTTTGTAATCAACTTTTATGAAAGGAAAACACTGCTTTTTCGATCTAATAATTTCATTATGTTTCTTTGTCATGTCAGGGCAAATATACTCTGTAAATGATGCTCGATATTTTGATTGGCCGGAAGGTTTAAGACGGTATATAGATACTGTAAGACAAGGCAAGGGAAAACATCCTAAGAAATATTCAGCCAGATATATATGCTCTCTTGTTGCTGATTTTCACAGGACACTCTTATATGGTGGTATTGCGATGAACCCAAGGGATCACCTTCGACTTGTATACGAAGCTAATCCACTCAGTTTCCTAGCCGAGCAAGCAGGAGGTAAAGGATCTGATGGTAAAGTTAGAATACTGTCTCTTCAGCCTGTGAAATTGCACCAGAGACTTCCTCTGTTTCTCGGAAGCCCGGATGATATAGAAGAGTTAGAGAGTTATGGAGATGTGCAACAAAAAGTAAACCCTGGATATGATGTATAGAAAATGTACTTTTGTCTTGTCTGTTGAGTCTTTTCGTTTACATGGTTTGCCGCCATCTCTACTGTACATTCTGTTTAAAACCCACTTTTATACCATGTGCTAAAGGATTTTCTGAAATCCCATGTAATGTAAGTAGAATTTGAATTATTTAGCTATTCTTAAACATGTTTCAGTCGAAAATGCAGCCCAAGTTTATATGTTCGTAATTTTCATAGAACGATACTCTCCTAATGAAGAGGTGGAAGCAAGCTTGGACTTCAGGTACATTGTTTTTTAATTTTCGAAACTATCTTGTATGACAGTAAAATAGACAGAGTTAACATTACTCATTATCAGGTTCGATTTAGTTTCTAGTTTGCAGTATTCCTTGATAATTCCACGAGAGACCAGTATAACATTTAGAAGCTAGAATATGTTGTAGTTGGTGATACAGAACCTGAAATAAAAGAAAGATAAAGGAAAGACATAAATGGCATCACAACTACTATTGGCACTTGACCTGACTGTTCTTCTTGGTTCACGGTGATTGCAGATCTTCGTGTTTCACTGGATTTTACACTTACTTCGTTATCTTGATGTTTTTCAGATGGTCGATGAATTTGTTTATATAACTATCTTGACTCTCATGATTGCCAAAGACACTTTTCAGCTCTGCAGCCTTCAGCCTCAACTGCTCGCCTTCTTCTTCCACCAGAACTCGTCTTAAGGATTCAGCAACGACGTCCCGGCTAAAAGAACTATCTGTGTTCCTGGGAACTTCATATCCAGCTTGGTTTTCCACTATGAGCTTAGCAGTGAGTCCTTGGTCTGATACGAAGGGGAGAAGAATTAGCGGGTGGCCATGAGCAAGGGATTCGACACATGTTCCCCAGCCCGAATGGAAAAAACATCCCCCGATTGCTGGATGGGCGAGTATTCTTTGTTGAGGCGCCCAACCGAGAACAACGAGACCCTGGCTCTGCGTACGGCTGGCAAAACCAGGAGGCAGTAAATCTGAACTATCCACACCTTGTGGCTTCCTCAGAATCCAGAGGAAAGGTAACCTCGAAAGCTCAATTGAATATGCTAATTCGTGTATTTCCTCGAGGGCCATCTTGTACTCGCTCCCGAACCCTACGAACAATACTGACTTTGGTTCTTTCCCATCTAGCCATTTGCAGGTGCTGGCCCAGCTCGAGTCAGTGGATGCCTGTTCGCTCTCTTCTGTCATCGGAGGGAGTAATCCAATAGGTAAAACCGGCTTCTGATATAGTTCTCGTATTAGATTTAAGTATTTGCCCTCGAACACTTCGCAGCTCCTCACCAAAACGAAGCTGCTTTCCTCAACAACCTTCGCCAAACGTTGGCCGCTGGACACGCCTGATACATCAGGTACGTGCGTGTTGCGCATCATCCGATCCGGTGGCTTGGCGTGGCATTCAGGACCCGGGCGTTGCTTCCCGTCCTTGAGCTCAGCCGGTGACCCCAAGTAATCCAGCGTGGAAGCCGTGTACACGCTGAAAAACGCGGTGCTCACGCCATACTTGGCCGCAACTTCCAAAATCCGGTATGCAGCAAAGTCAACAATTATCAAATCCGGCATTGGCACTGCCTTCTGGAGCAGATGCTCGAATGGCTCGGCTAGCATGTCGTGCGCTTTCTTGAGGAACGGCGTCTGCGCTTTCTGGATATCCATGGTGGCCTCGCAATTCTCCGGTAGTCCCTCAACCGGCTGCATTGGGAGCTCGAGAAGCTCCATCTTGGCTGCTAAAGATGATGGGATGGGAGGTAGTCTCTGCAGGTTTCTTGGGGTGGAAACGTATGAAACAAACATCCCTTTCGCTGCCAATCGCTTCGATAACTCGAAGAAGGGTATCATGTGGCCGAAGGCCAGCCATGGAAACATCATTATGTGGTGATTTTTTGCTTCCATTTTTCTGTATTGTTTTCTGCAGACTTGTGCTTTGCAGATCTTATGTAGAGATGTTGACACCCTTCAGTTTATTTGTGTTTGGAATTTTATATTTACTAGATCGAGATTTTGTATTCAAGTATTGCCATGGCCGGCTATATGATACAAGTAGCTGGTTTTTCAATTATTGAGGCATGGAATTTGTACGCCACGCCTCTTTATTTGTACTTTTGCAGAACAGTGTTGTTGTAACTTTATGACATTGAATACATTAATCGCACAAGTGACGACAACGAAAAGGGCGGTTGTTGTTGTTTTATGCTTTTACTGTATCGATTTATGCATGTAATGATCGATATCAATCACAATGAGTAAACATGTCAAAAAATAAAAGAGTGGCCTTCGATGTGAACGAAAAGGATATTTGTAAGTACTGCTTTTGCTATAAATTAAGTTTTTCACTTTGTGCAGTCCATGATCAACTCATGATCGCACATTCAAACTGTTTTGGTTTAGCTTTGTCCAATTCTACTTTCTCGTTTGTATATCAAGACATCTCATTCTTGAGGACTTGAGGTGTTATTAATGATTGTTGCATTGGTTGATTGGGAAGAAGTTGTATCCCTCAGCATTATTGGATAGAGAAGAAATTGTATCCTCATTATTTCCACGTAATTCTTTCTTTTTTTTTTGGATAGATAAATTAATTTTGGTTTATTTATCATTATTTTTTGTTGGGATTTAGATGACACGGCTGTATTATGCCGAATTCGAACTCATGAATATAAAGTGTTTCTTCGTAATTCCAAACTAGTCCTATATCTTAGGAGTGATGCAAACTTCGAAATTTCATCCAAAACAAACATATTGGATCGTAATTTGCTGGAATATGTTGTAGTGGTGGTACAGAACCTGAAATCAAAACAAAGATAAAGGAAAGACATGAATGGAAATGCAATTACGGTGCTCTTCTTGGTTGATGGTGATCCAGTTTACACTTGCTTCTTTATCAGATGGTCGATGAATTTGTTTATATAATTATCTTGACTCTCATGATTGCCAAACACACTTTGCAGCTCTGCAGCCTTCAGCCTCAACTGCTTGCCTTCTTCATCTACAAGAACTCGTCTTATGGATTCAGCAACCACGTCCCTACTAAACGAACCATCTTCGTATCCAGCTTGGTTTTCTGCTATAAGCTTAGCAGTGAGTCCTTGGTCTGATACGAAGGGGAGAAGAATTAGTGGGTGGCCATGAGCAAGAGATTCAACACATGTTCCCCAGCCTGAGTGGAAAAAACATCCCCCGATTGCTGGACGGGCGAGTATTCTTTGTTGAGGCGCCCAACCGAGAACAACGAGACCCTGGCTCTGCATTCGGCTGGCAAAACCAGGAGGCAGTAACTCTGAACTATCCACACCTTGTGGCTTTCTCAGAATCCAGAGGAAAGGTAATCTTGAAAGCTCAATTGAAAATGCCAGTTCGTGTATTTCCTCGAGGGGCATCTTGTACTCGCTCCCGAACCCTACCAACAATACTGACTTGGGTTCTTTCCCATCCAGCCATTAGCTCGAGTCAGTGGATGCGTGCTCGCTCTCTCCAGTCATCGGAGGGAGTAATCCAATAGGTAAAACCGGCTTCTGATATAGTTCTTGAATTAGATCCAAGTACTTGCCCTCGAACTCTTCACAACTTCTCACCAAAACAAAGCTGCATTCCTCGACAACCTTCGCCAAACGTTGGACGCTGGACACGCCTGATACATCAGGTACGTGCGTGGTGCTCCTTCGTCTGAGCTACACGAGAAGGAAAAGGGATCCAATCCGGTGGCTTGGTGAGGCCTTCAGGACTCGGCCGTGGCTTCCCATCCTTGAGCTCAGCCAGTGACCCAAAGTAAGCCAACGTGGCAGCCGTGTAAACGCTGAAAAACGCAGTGTTTACGCCATGCTTGGCAGCAACTTCTGAAATTCGGTATGCAGCAAAGTCGACAAGGATCAAATCTGGGGTGACCTTATCAAGCAGATGCTCGAATGGCTCAGCTAACATGTCGTGTGCTTTCTTCAGGAACGGTGTTTGCGCTTTCTGGATATCCATGGTGGCCTCGCAATTCTCCGGTAGTCCATCAACCGACTGCATTGGGATCTCGAGAAGCTCCATTTTTCTGTGTGAGTTTCTCCAAACTTGTGGCATGCTGTCTTATATAAAGAGAGACATTAGATCTGTTATGTGCTTCCCTGGTCTTTTTTTTATTTAATTTTTTTTTAACTCACGAAACACAGTTTTGTAATTTCGTGTCGAAAAGAAATATATCTCACTTAACGATAGAGGAAAAAAGGCAAAACTACAAGCTTACAACTAGCTAATTTTTTAAAAATGTGGCATTGAATCTGAACCCCACTTCTCTATATTTATATTTTCATTTGCATAGCAAACTGTATGCGGTCGATTCTACTTTTAAATGCTCACTATCTTCCGCAAACAAATAACTACTACTACCTCCATCCCCCAAAATTTGCTACACTTTGATCCGACACGGGTTTTAAGAAATGTAATGGAAAGTGAGTTGAAAAAGTTGGTAGGATGTGGGTCTTACTTTTAAAGTATTAGTTTTATAATAAAATGTGAGTATGAATGAGTTAGTGGAATATGGGGTCCACTACCAAAAATGATAAGAGTGAAGTGTATCAAATTTTCAGGGACGGACCGAAATAGTAAACTGTATCAAATTTTCAGGGACAGAAGTAGTATATAAATTAATGACTACGTTATTTGATAAATTTCTATAAGCAATTTAATTCTAGCTAAAACCTAATAAACCATTGAATCTGAACCCCACTTCACTTTATTTATTTGTACATTTGCATAGCAAAACTGTATGCGGTCGATTCTACTTTTCAATGCTCACTAATCACTATCTTCCGCAAGCAACGAACAATAAATACTCCAAAATTAATGACTACGATTATTTGACAAATTTCTATAAGAACAAATCAGATTATGATTTTCATGTAATTTGTAGAATTAATAGATTTAATAGTATATTTTGTAATATTAAAGTAAAAATAATTTATAAGACAAAATATATAATCTGAACATGGACTAAACGAGCAGAAGGGATCACATCATACATAGCATAATACATTTTATAATACACCATTAATTAGTTGACAAGTGGATCCTATTTTATGGTTAAAAAGGTTGTTTCTAAAATTTATTTCCTTCACTTTCTTACTACCATATTAAATCAAAATAATTTTGTTAACTCTCGTTAAAAAAATATGATAGGTCAAATTTGACTTTTTTAAAAAAATTATATAAAGTATTCTAAAAAATATATAAATGTCAAAAATTTCCCATTTTATTTCTTTTTTTATTTTATTAATCAACCAAGTTATGTAACTGTTGTTAAAAATATTTAATAAGTCAAATTTTATTTACTCCAAAATATTTATATAAAAAGATTAAATTTTTATGTATTCCAAAAAATTTAAAAATTTCTTTTCTAATTTCATTGAGATTGTTTGATTTTTTTTATCTGTAAAAGATGTTAGATCATATAAAAATGTATAGTAAGTAATTAACTTGAATTTGACCAAATTTCATATTTTATATAGCTATTATCAAAATAGAAAATACAGTACTCCATAAAAATAATTGCAAAATTTTAATTAATTAAAAAAACTTTTTTAACTTAATAAAATTTAAAATTATTTTTATAGAACATATATAATAAATTTTATATTATTTTATATTGAGATAAATTAATTGCTATATAAAACATAAAATTTGGTCAAGCTTCATGTTATTATAATTTCATATAAAGGCGACGCTCTTTGAGTGTTATTAAAAAGTAAATCATCATAATAAAATAAAATAAAAAGAAATAAAATGGGAAATTTTTTACATTTATATATTTTTTTGAATATGTAAAAAAGTGTTGACCTATGATATTTTTTTAACAAGAGTTAACAAAATTATTTTGATTAAATATGGTAGTAAGAAATTGAAGGAAATAAATTTTAGAAATAATCTTTTTAACCATAAAATAAGATTCATTTCTCAATTAATTAATGATGTATTATAAAATGTATTATACTATGTATGAGGTGATCCCTTCCTCTAAACGAGTATGGTGTTCATGAATAATGCTGTCATAAAGTATAGGGCGTAAAAATATTTTCATCTATGTATATAATATATGTACTCATTTATATTCATTTCATGCATTTTGTTAAATAAATATTTTTTCTGATAGAATGAAAATGATTTTGGATAGTTTATTTTACCTTTATTTTGACAGCAATTAGCCAATTTTGATAAGATATGATTCGACTATTTATATGGATGACTAGAAATTGATAAAAAAGAAATGGTACCCCCTCCTTTCCGCGGACCGCAATAGACCTATTTAGTTTTGGTATTAGTTTTAAGAATATAAAGAAAATGATGTGAATAAGTTAGTTAAATATAAATATCATTTGTATATATATTAGTTTTATAATAAAAAGTGAGTAGAAAATATGTTGATGGAATGTGAGATTTATTTAATATTTATGGTAAAAAATGAAATAGGATTCTTACTGTGGGACGGACCAAAATAACAAAACAGAACCGGAATGAAGGAAGTAACTACTACTCCCTCCGCCTCGACTAAGATCACATTTCATAGTTGACACGAGATTTTAGGAATTGTAGATTATTATGATTAATTGGAAAGACAAAGAGTGTGTGAAAGTATTAAATGGAGAGAAATAAAGAGTTGAATATTTAATTAGATAGAGAAAAAAGTAACTGAATGAATTAAGATAGAAAGTTACAGAAAATAGAAATATGTCATCTTAGTTGGAACAAATTAAAAATAAAAGTGTGTCATCTTAACTGGGACGAGAGTACTATAAGTTTTTCTATCCATTTGTTCAAAAGTAAAATCACATGCATACATACACTCCAAGTGATCCAACTCGCAGACGTCGTATCATCAGCCACGTCACACGTGTGTCCATACCACCGATTTTGATTCTTCACCCCGAAGAGAGGTTGTCAATTATTAATGTTATACTATATTTATGTTCAATTATTAAAGTTGTATATATTATATTTATGTGAGGTTGTCAATTATTAATGTTGTATTATATTTATGTTCAATTATTAAAATTGCATTCTATTTGTGTTGATATAGTCATAGGCCACCGCAATAGTTTGATATTATTCGATTTAGGTTAAACCTACTTTGAATCACCCTCAAAAATCATTAAATTAATTATGATAATTAGAATTAGTCAGAAATTATATACACCTTTTAAATTCCTCCAACATCCAATATAGGATAGATTTTGTACTCAACAAACCCTCTCAAATCGAGATCACATTAGGACAGACAGACGCAGTCGACACATCAGGACATTACAAGCCCGAATTCAAACTTGATTCATCAAGACACTCGATCATGGGTCATCCAGTGCATGTCATTAGCAAGAATCGTGGTAGTAAGTGAATGATAGAAGACAGAATATATATACACAAATATATGGTCGATTCGGTGACAGACCAACCGCATCAGTTCGATCGGTTTTCCAGTGCGTGTCAATTTCTAAACACCACGAGTCTAATGCGATGTTAAGAAGCATACATCGATCAATGCAGGGATTCTTCAGACGCCAATAATAGAGAGAAAGAAAGTGACAAAATGACAAGTTTATCCGCCCAATCAAAAAATTACAAAAAAAAAACGAATATGGATATAGTAAGAAATTACAGGGACTCAATAATAGTATAAATGCACACTATACAGAGAGAGTAGTTTGAAGCTTATCAGAAAAAATGCACTTCGCAACCAACCCTTATTTCTAGAAAGAAAGGTTACCCACTCGCTATAGCAGCAGCTCCTTTTATTATTAGAAGCTTTCTGTAAAAGGCAAAAATCTTGATTTAACATAAAGAACACTGCGTAGGAAGTCGTTTAATTGCAGCTGTTGGTTTTGCAGCATTCTACGAGGACCTAAAAATCGAGTGTTGGATAAAGACCAGACACCGAACTGCGTCCACTGCCATTGGTTTCTGGATAATAAGGAGAGTGCAGCTCACCGGAATGCGATGACTTCCGTGACTTGGAGTGTTTAGGTGATGCACCGTATAAATCGGTGGAACCACTGCTGGTGTTGTATACAGATGAGGTCGGAAGCCCATGGATCTTTGGAAGACCTGTTGTATCATTACTCAAGCTGTAGCCCCTCTCAATTGTCTCGGCTTCAAGTGGCAGTTCATCCAATGTCTACAACACACAAAAAACAAAAACGCGTGTATTATTTACCAGCAACGCAACTTTGTTCAGAAATTACAGTGCCCGTGGAAAAAAATATGAGGAAAATCTGCCACACAAATGTATCACTACTTCCTCGTGCATACTAACTAGGCAACTTGGAAAAGTTGATTACAAGTCCAGAGTCGTAAGGTTTTTACTACGTCGCCTTGAGAAACAGGGATATGCATCATCCCAAATTTATGTTCAAGGGTCTAATCAACTTCAAAGCTTGAATTTTTGTCAGCTAGTTGAAAAGGTGAAAAGGGATTAGTGGGTGGGGTGACTGGGGGTGGGGCCGTGGGGGGAGCATGGAAAAGCGTCAAATGAGAAATTGCTGATCAAGCATAAAGAAGGGAACATCCACTTGAATAAGGCTGGGATGGTGTAACTGACACTTTTTCTCGTGTCTAACCCAAGGTATTGACTAAACCACAAATACAAAGACTTACTCGGAATGCTTGCTGCAGGACACGAAGTGTTTCTCGGGTACGCTTCCTCTTAGTAGCCACCTCATCTGGTTCCTGTAACATTTCTTCAAACAAGTTGTCTCTGCTCAAACACAACCGAGAACACGCATCAGCTATTTGTGTTCGGGAAAGTTCAAAAGTACTTTAAACATGGGAATGAGGGTAGGAAATTGCAACTTAACACGGCCATTTTATTCATATGTTACATGACAGTGGACATCCATGCTAAATTGCTGATAAGAGGCAAATAATCAAAGGAAAGGGAACTAGAGTGTCGTTGAATTTCTCATCCAGTTTTTTTTTGTATAGGGTGGAAGAAAGTAATATTAACCAAAACAAAACATTGTTCGATTGGGGAGGTAATCTAGCCTGCGTTGTATCATTGCATGGCATTTTCTAAACATGCTCATTTACAATTTCTTGATTCCAATAACCATATTTCCACCTTATATTTCACATCCTCCTTTTGCTTCCCCATCATCCAAAATTACCATATCTCGGAAACATAACATACCTGTAAAGCTTTTTGATGAAAACGTTATGGAGCTCTCTTTTTGTATGGTGAACCTGCAAGAAGAAATATTCATGTGTATACAGTTATGATCAAAGAAGAACAACTTAAGATGCATAGATTAAACAGGTTACATTAGTACATGCAGTGATTAAAAAAGAAAAGGATAATGGAACAGATGAGACTAGTGCATATACGGCAGCTGCATCCCTGACCAGATATTCAAGGAATTAACATGGGGTTTCAGTCAAAATGGACATAAGACTGAGATTGAGTGACTGAAAAGGAATCAATATTCAGATACAAACACACGCCATGCTCAGAATGATACATAGGTCACTAGTAATAAATCACAGATAAATTGTAACAGAAATAACAGAATACTAGAATAGTATAAGCTGAACAAAAAACTTGAGAAAAAGAAATTAGAATACCAAAAAATGCATAATAGCCTTTGGTACAGAATCCTCGATGTTCTTCCGTACGATATCATAATATGATCTCAGCAACAGCTTTGTTATAACAATCTCGACAGCCTCTTGTTCTGAGTGGGTTTCCAAGGGCCTCAATACACTAGGGGGCTTAAATAATAAAGAAGTCGGTTAGATGGCATGGAATAAAATATCTCCCAAAATATATTGATTACCAAAGAGGATATACCTCTCTCAAATGAATCATTGAGATACCCTGTTCCATGGTCTGAACAGGTTCAATGAATTGTTTGCTGGTTGAATGTTCTTTTGTGGTTGAACGATTATCATTGCTGCCAAAAATTGAAGATATTCCCCAAGATGAACCGACATTGTTACCTGTTTGAATATGTAACGATGTCACATCTAGTAACGACAATCATTCACAAAAATTGCATGACAAACTGTTGATCAATTTCTATCTCGAAAGCAGGAAAAGTATTCTCAAGATCTTGAAAAGAATGGAAGCCTCCAGCTTGAAACCTTTTAAAATAATTTGGTTCTTATCATAAGAACCACTTCTTACAATAAGAAGTTCAACATCATTTACCAGCTCCTCAAATTGAAAGCCGTGCTTAAGTCGCACAATCTCATACTTTCATTTCAGTGATGGAAGACAGTGTAACTAATAAACTTCATGGACATTTTTTTCCAAAAATAGAAGGAAAAATTGGTTATATACAACTAACCATTTGCAAAGGCACATGATATGCATTTTACAATGGATTCGGCAACTAATCAAATTCTAACAAATTTTTTTTGCAGTCTATTAGAATGGGGCCTATCTTCTCCTCAAAAGGCCTTGTAGAGGGAGAGAGTTATCCAAACTTATACTATTGAAGGCAGGATCCTTACTAACTTGATGTGGGATAACAGTATGCAACAAAGACTCCAGCAGTATTGTTCTTACTCCTCCGAGGGAGATGGTGTCATCAGATTTTAAGGGTTTATTCACATAGAAATTTTTCCTGAAATAAAATGGCAGATGTACCTGATGAGGAACTTTTCTCTAATTCTGCAACAGGCCGAGCACCCTTTTTGCCAAAAGAGCAGCAAAAAAGAAAGCAATTAATCACTTTGAAATTAAATAAATATTTGGCTCCACAGGAACTTTGAGCATCCGTACAAAACTCACCTGCTCTGGAACAATTCCATTCACTTGCCGACCAAGAATAGCACGAGACTTTAGACTTTTCTCTGAGTTTATTACTTTATCTGAATCTCCAGCATCCTAATTGATAAATGCCAACCATATATTAGTTAACATGACATTGTTCGGAATTGGAGAAGACTGTAACTCATCAGTACAAAAATTGTGGACCTTCTGCCTTGAAACAGGTGTGGCAATCCTGGATAACTTGGTCTGTTGCACTGCTGTCTCAACAGCTTTACTCCCGCCAATAAAATTTGGATGGGAAGTATTTATATAATCCATCTATAAATAGAGTAGTTATGTTTCAGCTATTTCCAAAAGTAAATGAAGCAAATTTTTCATGAAAAAGAATATATAATCGGCAAAAGTTCAATTATCTCCTTATATTGAAAAGATTTAGTCCATTCATATCACAAATCACCTTAGACTGGAAAAGGTTAACTATCTCCTTATACTAAAAAGATTCAAATATCACAATACATACGAAATCATTTCTTTCATAAGATCCACTACTATATTTGATTGTTTACTGTAGAAAACAGAATAACTATACTGAATCCATAAGACAGGTTCATCACTAAAGAAGTCAGTGGACTGATAAGTAGCACAATAAAGTATATTTGTATCAAATCCTTAGGTGAGATAAATGATAAATAACCAGTACTTTTATGAGGCCAAATAAAAAATATGACAAGGTGTGAAAAAAGGGTATACGTCCAGATGCACAATACCTCCATTTCAATTATATGACCAATCATTGTCTCTGACGGCTCAAGTCCTTCTCGCAGAAAATTACCAATAACCTCATCCATGCGCTTCCGTAGGACCGGAAACCGTTGCAATTCATTAACCATACAACGATGGCTCATCTATAAACAACACCCAGAGAACATGTCCAGTTAAAAAGACAAAAGGTAACAATGGGCCGATTCAAAAGGTAATTTGTATAAATATACCTTCATTAACTCGTCGTATATAAATCTGGCACATTGAAGACTTGGATCTAACAAGCGAGCTATTTGTCTTCTAACAAGAACCTCAAATGGAACCTACGTGTTTGAAATTATTTGGCATGAAAATGTTACAAGGAAAGAGAAAACACAAAATGAAGGCACTTGCAGCTTTCCCTGACCTAGAAGTATAACACAACACAAATAGAAAGGAAAGTAGGAGCAAAAACCTACATCCGGTACAAACAGTGCAGATCTCGGGCCAGTTGCATTTTGAATGGCAGTACGGATGTCATCATCAGTTAAATCTTCACAAGGATCTACTTCCTGCACAAAGAGAAAGGACTGCACTAAGCAAATAGAAGCTGGATACAAAGGAATTGAGTAGATAAAACATCCATAAGTATGAAGCTCAAGAAAAACTGAATCTTAGATAAGATAGTACTAGCACATTGCAGCAAAATACATACATTCATCGATCTCAATAGTGGAGCAACATAATCCAAACTATTTTTTGAAATATCTTTGGTAGATTGGTGGATGGGGGATTAATAAAGCCATGACTACGACACTTTTAAACATGTTTCGTTTTTAGCGAGCATGGCTTAATCATTTTATTCTGTTATTTGTCTGAACTAATTTGTACACAGCATTATTAGCTTCCAGTTTTGACTAGTCGACAAAACAAACGAATAATCATATTCATATTTCCTTCGTCTCGGAAACAAAATTCAAGATAAAATCAAACTCAAACACAACTAATTTATAAATTCAATCAAATAGGAATCACAAACCTCCAAGCTTTTAACAAATATATGTTGGAAAATGTAATGGATTCTAGCTCCACCAGACAGCTCAGAAGTTGACATCTCTTCATTTTTCCCTTCTATCATGGAGGAGAATGCTGTTTTGAACAAAATAAACTCCTCAAGTAAGTAGCATTTACATAAATCTTTTTGAGGGAGATTTCCAGGAATGCAGCAAATGGACAAATGTGGTCATCAATGGTGGGACAGTTTCACATTTTTCCAGTCTTAGACAAACATAAGAACGACTATAATTGATAATCGGGGAAAGTGGCCCTAGATGCTTACAGTACAGCTACTACAGGTCAGACTTTTATATGATATATGGAGTAAGACAGTAAGTTAATTTAATTATCAACCGCACAGTGCATATAAAGAATATATGAATCAGTTTACTATGCATTAGTAAAACATTAGTACAAGATAAATGAGCATGCATGTACTTCAATACTTGTCATGAGTGGTTGATGTGTTTATGGAATATGGAACGAGTAGACGTTCATATCTAAAATTTTAGCATGACGGTCCCCAAAGAGTATGAACATTGGGTTCGGCATGGGTTTTAATGCATTATTGGTAAAGAGAGAGATAGATAGAGAAGTTTTTTAAGTTTTGTTAGTGGTGAATGGGTCCACCTCATTAGAGAGGAGAATTTCCAAAATTGGAATGTTCATACTCTTTGGGGACGGACGAAAAAGGAAATAGTGCATACTCTTCAGGGACGGAGGGAGTATTTAATAACTCTAGTGTGCATCCTCATATAAAGGGACATTGAAGTTTAAAGCAGTGCTCGTGCAAAATCCCTTGATGGGGATGATTGGTGATGAGAAGTGCCTGTGATAAAGGTCTAACTTTGGTGTCTTAAATGACCTACTTATCTAATAAGTTAATACAAATGAAGTCTTTACCCTCCGAATATTTTGAAAGAATGTTCAGCAGCAGTGCTCCCTGGCCAGCCTGTTCATCAAAAGAAGGTCAAATATTAGGATCAAGATAATAGGCAGGATAGCACCAACAGCCATACATATGATCATTTTACATTCATTAGGAATACAAACGAACCTTTGATTCAGTAATTTCTCCATAGCTAGCATGCTCTTTTGCAACAGAGACAAGGGCGGCACTAATGCGGGTTTTCAATCCTGGAAGAACAGTCTTAATATGTTGAACAAGAATCTGTAGCAAGAACAAAGGAAATATCAAGCAAACCGAAACTCAATAAGTATCTGTTAGTTTTCATAAAGTATCAATATCTCATGCTCTAAAGTATAGTACTAGTAGATCTTAATTTCCCTTTTTACATAAGACAGACAGCATTTGAGCATCCACGTTTCAACCAGCAAACTAAATTGCACACTGAAGAGAATGCTCTGAGTCATTTCAATGGCACATTTATGCTCATCAGTTACTAACCCAGGTAACACGCATGCAAGTTGACAAGTATGTAAGTATGTAACAAAACCATGCAAGGATGAAGAAAGAAATCCAACTATGAAGACTAGAAAAGAATAAGCAGTTATCCAGAAACTACATGTTGAAAATAGATGTACTTTCAAGGATACCTATAAGAAATTTTTCACATAATATTTATATAGAACACTGTCTAACATTGTATACCTGGTTCAACTTCTTGGCCAACTGAGGCACCCCACAACGGTCAGCAAGATCATTGTACACCTGCAGAACATATACATTAATAATCTAAAATAAGAAAGAGATCCAGAAATCAGTTCTAAACAGAATAGATCAAGGTCATACGTGGCGACTGCGGAAGAATTTCTCTTCTGCTACAAGTGCATCCTTGATGGTCCGCCTAGACATAATATCCTGCATAATTAATAATCATCAAGGGCATAAGCTGCAGTTGCAAAATCCGTCTGGCATGCTACATACAACACTGCTCTCTCTCTCTCTCGCCCCCTAATATATATAGTTCTGTTAATTGTTCTGTAATCAATATACATTGGGAATCTTCGGACTTGACACTATAAGTTAATATTCTTAGACCAACTCTAAGCTATACATCAACAAAATAGTGCATCTGCATTGTACTCCCTCCGTCCCAACTTAATTGTCACTCTTGGAGTGGGCACGGTTTTTAAGAAATGTAAGAAAAGTTGGTTGGAAAAGTTAGTGGAATGTGGGATCCACTTTTTTATATTGGTTTTATTATAATAAAATGTCAGTGAAGTGAGTTAGTGGAATGTGGGACCTACTTACCATTTATGGTAAAAATGAAGTGTGACAATTAAGTTGGGACGGTCCGAAATGGAAAAGAGTGACAATTAAGTTGGGACGGAGGGTGTGTTTTAAAGTATCATCGTATCATCTATAGTCTATAAAAAATTCTAAAGGTTTAACATAAGGAATTAAATTAACATATTGTGTAGAAACGGGTAACAACTGATGGGTAAGAGTAAGAACAAGGAAAATCACCTCTTGACTGCGATTAACAACACCTACATAACCTAGGCGAAGTGGAATAACTTTTCCAAGCAAAAAGTTGCAAGCATCAGTACCCCTGTCCATAATGTCCAACTGAAACAACAAAGCACCACCAAGATAAGAATAAAAGCACATAATAACTAGGTTCATTAAATCAAATTATGATGGTAAACCTCACCTTAGTAATTACACCAATTGTTCTATACCCTGCAGGTACAAACTTGAAAACATGAAATCCAGAATCCAGATACTAACACTAGAGTAGGAGCAAGATATCGACTCTAAAGAGGAAAATAAAAACGATAAGTAAATATAGAAGGTACCATCGGGGTCAGCCATTCCAGCCATTTGAAGTGCATCTGAGTTAGCTAGATCAGCATTTGCTGGTGTTACAGCCAGAATTAAGCAACTTGGACGCTTGATATATGACATTATCATTGTTCTAATGCGAGCCTCAATATCTGATGGCTGATCGCCAACAGGAACTTTAGTTAAGCCTGGTAGATCCACAAGTGCAATGTCTAGAACATTGGGGGAGAAAATCTTTAAACGGATTTGTTTGTCCGATACACCTTTGTTTGCCCCAGCTTCTCTCTCAGTTTCAGCCTAAACAATAATTAAGCTGATCAAATACTGGAAAAAAGCTATGCATCACATTCAAAGCTGTGAAGGCCCTACCCTCAATGTGACACAGTGACACAAATATACCAGAATCGTTAACAAAATAGAATCCATCAGAAGCTAATCTTTCATATTCATGGTTACTATTTCTACCAGAAGTTGTCCTTACTTAGGTGAAATTATGAAATAATGTAAGAAATTCAAATAGTATCAAGTCCCAGTGAAATAGTGAACTTGTAAAACATACCAGCATTGCATTATGCCTAGCAGTATCTACAGATATGCATTACTGAAACGCAAGAACTAATATTAGTGCTTGCAATTCAAAAGAAAAAGGAATATCACTAAAAGTATTTTGTAAGTTTTAAAATCTGTTCGGATTTTCCATCTTTTCACATGAGTTTAACTATATCCTCTGAACCCTTCAAAAGTACATAAACAAAACAACTCACCACCCCTAAATATCAGTATAATGGCAATCATAATGTGCTTAGTTTTTAGGAGTGTTCACAAATGTATTCTAGTTATTGTCAGTTGAGTCCAGTCCTGACTAGTGTAAATTGTACAAACATATTTGTGCATGACAATCACTTCACTGAATGAATGTTTGGGCCATATTATGTTCCTGAATGTTTTCAAGATCTCCGTATCTCAATTTCAAATCAACTTGCCAACACACTTTATGAAAAATAGTGTGATCAGACCCCAGCACCCGTCTCCTAATAATCTAAGTGCTTTAAGTTTCAAGTTTAAGCCAAGTACCAATACACTCTTTTTATTTTCAATAACTTACAAATTTGTCACTTTACAGAAACACATCTCGTTCATACATCATACAGTGGCTTCTTCACCAAGGTAGTTTAAAATAATAGGATTAACTCTATGCTTAACAATTTTCAATATATATGCAAAGGCATAATGGCAGCGCTTGATAAAACACAACATATACGAAAATTACCTGAATCTCCCTCCGAATCTCGTTGAAATCAAAGAACTTCTTCCCGTTCAAATGCAAAAACTCCCCCCACTCGTCTTCAGTACCGTCTCCCTTGCTTTTGGTCTGCACCAGCTGCAGCACGAGCGGTCGGCGCGTGCAGATGTCATTTCCACGCGGAAGGAAATCGCGTCCAACCAGCGCCTCCAACACACTGGATTTGCCGCTGCTCTGGCTTCCCACCACCGCCACCTGCGGCAGCTCGATGGTCGACTGGCTTCCAAGCTGCGAGAAGATGTCTTGCAGCTTATTCACTATCGGTATGACCGAGTGCCCTAGCGGCGCCGTCGCACCAGTACCGTTACTCGCCGCCGCCGCCGCTGCCGCTGCCGCCGACGATTGCTCTTCCGCCATGGAGTCGTGGTGAAAAAGGTGAAATACAGAGTTTAATAATTGCGTGAATTGTCAAAATTACTGGATTATTAAGATCTGATTTGGGAGATCGCGAGAGTGATTAGCTGAAAACCCTAGATAGGCGTGGTGGAATGTGTGATTGGAGGTGGATGAGAGAGAGAGCGTTTGAATTTTGATTTTTAGAGAGAGAAGAATAGCAGAAATGAAACCGTGTGTATATATATGCGAATGTTCTCTACCGCCTTAGCTAGAGAGCGAGCGATGCAGAGGTCGCATGGTTAGGTTTTTTTTTTAATTATATAAACTTTTTATCTGTAAATATTTACTTTTAATATTTTAAATTTATTTTATTATTAGTACTATAATGTAATCATAACAGGAATCAGAGTATGAAGCATGTAGTGAGATTCTTTTCATTTTTATAAAAACATACTGATACTGATACTAATAATTTGGATTGCTATCTCAAATTCACAATTATAAAAAAATCTCAAAATACTTTTTTATATTTATTGATTAATGGGGTATTGATTTTGAAGGTTTGCAATTTTTAATTATTGTGGTTTTTTGAAAAAAAATGGAGAAAGGATAATTAAAATTGAATGTGAGTCCATCTGTGGTGCAGGCTAATGAAGCGGACATTTGTGGAGCCGTATGGTGGTGATGGCACACCACTCTCTACCCAATTCACAATTAATGAGTCCAAATATAAAATTTAAAAATGGATAATAGCTATTCAAATTGCAAAATTTAGTGAAATTATTATTAGTCGCATAAAATTTGAAAATATAACATCAGTAAATTTTCAAATTTTGATTTTTTTTTCATTTGTGTATAAAATGACATATGTTATCGTTTAGTTAGAATAAAAGAAAATAGAAGAAAAAAAATACTACTACTACTATTTATTTGATTCCGTTAACATTATTCTAACATCATCAAATATGTCATTTGGTATATACTAATAGAATAATTAAGAAAAATTGAAACTAAGTAATTATATAACATATTTGCAAACATCACAGGGACTGGTTAAAATTTGGCCAAATTTCTTAGATTTAATTGGCCATTATCCCATTTTTTAAATAATTGGCAAATTTTGTCTTGTAGGTTAAGTAATAGATGTCATGTTTTTTCGCCAGCAATTCCTATTTTAAGAGGTGAAACAGAAAGCATCATATCACTTACTCAAATGAGAGATTTTTTAGTTGTAAATTTGTAGGCAGAGCAAATAGATAATGTCATGGTATTATGGTATTAGGGTGTGTTTTATAAGTTAGTAATATAAGATAGAGAATTATATATAGACAATTCTAATCGTTTGATATTATAGTTAAGCTTAATTCAAAGTCCAATATAAGATAAGGGTCCTATCCAATCTTACCAAAATTATAACTTTAACCATGTTTATGTAACTCGCAAATTTGTCAAGTTAAGCCATGTTATTTAATATACTATACTAATTTAGATAATTTCTGTTCTATCAAACAACAACAACAAAAAATCATATATTTGCATATCTTGACATGGAAAGCCCGTATTTCTTATCTTATTTTATATATTTCTCGTATCTCATCTTTTTTATCAAACGAGTCCTTAATTTGTAGACACGTCAAATAAAGCTTTCAAAATTATTTACGTGTGTTGTGATTGAATTATCATAAAACTAGATGTTGTGTAATTCATGAATTGCGATTATTGAATTATTGTGATTTTGAAAACAATAAACCCACTACACTGGAATGGTTCAAAGGTAGACCAGATGAATTTACAACTAAAATAAAGGTTTTAAATCTCAGTAATATTTGAATTTGATGGATCCAAATATTGAATTATGGAGGGGAGTGGATCCTCTGCAGTGGAGGACAATCACATCATGGTGCTGTGCTAGAGAACGACGTCGTATTTGATTTGGTTTCTTTGCTGATTACTAACATTTTGTTATGCTTTACGTACTGTACTTTTAATGGGTAATTCATTATTATTATAATATTTTATTCGTTTAATGACACTTTTTGTAACAAGGAAATGGAACTATTATAATGTTTGCAGAATAACAATGATAATAATAATACTGTGTGCAAAATAGTTTTGTTTTTAATATACTAAAATAATACTCTGAATTTTGAAATGAAATTTAATAATTAGATAGTGTATATATTATATACATATGTGATAAAATAAACTCTTGTGCGTTAAAAATTTCACAAAATTCTTGTATAGATTTCTATTGGCCAAAGTTTAATTAAAAAAAATTAAATTATATTCTCTCCGTCCTAAGATAGTTGGACATGTCTTTTGGGCACAAGATTTAAGTAATTGATGTGTTAACGGTTAAAGTCGAGAGAGTAAAGTTAGAGATATGAAAAGAGGTGAGTATGAGAGAAGATAAAGTTTTTGCCAAAATTAAAAATGACTAAACTTCCTTGGGCCATCCAAAAATGAATACGACTCAACTACCTTGGAACGGAGGGAGTATGTTCAACCATAAAATATAAAAACTTTTACTTGAAAAAATATTACTCTTTGTTCCTAAAAAATATGCGTTTTGGGTTTGACACAAGTATTAATGAAAATTGGTAAAGTAAGATAGAGGTAGAGAGATAAAAATAATTAAAGTATTGTCAGTGGAAAATGAATCTCACCTCATTAGAGAGAAAGAGTTTCTAAAATTAAAAAATGCATATCTCGTGGGACGGACTAAAAAGGAAAGATTGCATATTTGGGATCGGATGGATGGAGTAGTAATGAATTGGCTAAATAAATTCAAAGTGAAATATATGTATTTTTATTATATTTTTCTTTATAAAACACAACTATGCATTTATTATTAAACTGGTTTCTATCTCTATGTTATATAGTAAGTAAAAATGAATAGCATTATAAAATTGTAATTATGATTCTCATAATTTGAACTATAGAGAGAATCCAAGGAAGCGAGAGTATTAAAAAACAAAAATACAAAAAAGAGTAGGAACAATAAAAATTCAAGGAAACCAAAAAATGCAGTATAATAATCTTCCACAAAAATCAAATCAACGCCGTTAAATTAATATAATATTATAATAATTATAAGAATAATGAATCACCCATTAAAAAGTACAGTAACTTAAACGCATAACAATAGGTTAGTAATCAGCAAAAGAAACCAAAATCAAATACGACGTCGTTCTCTAGCATAACACCATGCTGTGATTATCCTCCACTGCAGAGGATCCACTCCCATCATGGAGTTTGAAAATTATGTGAATTCAGGTCTTCCAGGCTTGCCAACCCCATGTTAGTGGTGATCCAACACTTTTAACGCCGCTTTTAAAAAATTGGAAATTCAAAATTATTTAAAAAATGGAAATACGTATGGGGAGTAATGGTATATAGCCTAATTTTGAGTAAAATTAGAGGATCGTCATTTAATAAGATTATATTTTATAATTGAATATGTATCATAGTTGACTCACTAAATTAAATACCATAATTTAATTATAGATGTGGATAGTCGGAATAATAATTAGTCATAGTATCCCCTCTAACTAAAATAATTCTACTAACATTAAATGATAGTGAGTTACAACAACGGAACACGCCTTAGAGCATCCGCAGCGGTCGTCCTTGCCGACGGACGCCGTCCGTGTCGCTGGCAAGGACGCCGCTGTTCGCCACTGCACGTTGTCCGTCCGTGCCGCTGAGCAAGCTTACGTGGTGGGCTGCGATTGGCCAACAACATAGCCTTTGGCAATTTTATTTTTTTCTTTTTTTTTAAAAAAAAATTGAAATTAATTAAAAAAAATCGTTTTTAAAAAAAATTATTTTCCCACTTCCCAATAAATTATATCCGTTTTCTGCACATTTTTAATTTATTTTTCAATTTTTTAATTTGTAGGATTTTAATTATGTAATTTTTTTTTATAGGATTTTAATTATGTATTTTTATTTTTTAGGATTTTAATTATGTAATTTTAATTTTTTATGATTTAATTATGTATTATTTATATTTTAATGTATTTTTATATTGTATAAATGTTTTTAGTAATTGAAGTATTTAAATTGAATAGCTGAATGGTGAGATCCCTGAGCTTGTCCTTGCGGAAGAGCATGGATGTGGGTGTTGTGCTCTTGCCTAAGGATAGAGAGTAAAAGTGGATCCGGGACTATCTCTGTGCTCTTATTTAAGAGTACGGATGAAGATGCTCTTAGTGCATGTAAGATAAATGGATGAAATTTTATATAAAAAAAAATCATTTATTTAAAATTCCATCCCTAGATGTTCAAAAATGGTACTCCTACAATATACTGATATTTGCCCATTTATTTCTCTGCTAAATAGTACTAGTATGAAATATTATCAATACTAGAGATAACATTAAACAGATGAAAATACACCTAGAAGACGACGTCAAAAATGTCCTCACAGTTTATAAAGAGATATCTCCATTTATAATTATACTAGTTACCCTAAAAAAATAATTTCAATACACATTGTTTAAATAAAACAAGAGGAATCCAATCAAAAAAAAATTATTTAAATTAGACTAAAACAAATGATTAAAAAAACTAAGGTGACAAACAGAAAAGCGATTCCTCCACTCCGCCGCCGAGCTGCTGCCGCAGCAAGCCGAGCTCCGCCTCGTAACTCCACACCAGCGACTCCAACGACTGAATCACCTCCTCATCGTGGACGTGTTTCGCCTCCGACAATCGGCGCTGCTGATTGGCTGCCATCTCGATCGAGTTCTTCTCGCGCTGCAGCCGCTGAATCATCGCCATCGCTTCCTCCGCCGCCGTGGCAGAGGCCGCCCTCTCTCTCTCCACCTCCGCCAGAGCTGCATCCGCTCTCCGCCGCTCCATCTTCACCAATTTCCTCAATGCCGACACCTCCGAATCGCAATTTCGCCTTCTCTCCGATACAGAGGCATGCTTCCCCTCTGATTTTCGCTTCAATTTCGGATCAATGACCTTTTTTGATCTATCAACCCTAGAAATATCAATTGGAAACCAGAGAGAAGAGAAGGATTTGAAGCCGAAGGAAATCAGCAAAAAGAGGGCGAAAATCTCGGATATTTCTTTGAAATTCCATAACGCAACAAATCCAAATCCGAAATGATAATAAACAGAAGGTAGATGATCCAAACATATTACAGAATCCATTGGATCTAAAAAAGGACTGCAGAAGAGAAGTCTGCTACAACATGAATGAAAGATATAGAGATAGAGATAGAGATAGAGCAACGGTCTATAACAAAATGATTATATATAAACGGTAAAAAAAAAAGCAAATAAAATAATGTTGATACTGACAATTTAATTTTGGTAAAGGGTTAAATACAAATTTGGGTATAATTAAGTTGTCTAGATTTTATGTGATTCAGTCTATTTTAAGAGTCATAAATTCTCGTCGAATAAGGTATGCTGACTAAGTTTATCGAGACTTTTAATTTCAAATGAATAACAAATTATATCAATGAAACTTTAGTCTAATAATAAAAAGGTAGTGCTATTTCAAATCATAAACTTTGATTTGAATTCGATATTTTCTATGAATTAGATAGTTCGTTCGCTAATATTGTAAGCTCACACTTCAAAATGAATTTCCACGAGTTTGAAAATTTTCCTATATTAAATTGGGTGTGGAGTGTTTGATTATGTAATTGAATAAAACCGTCAACATAAGAAAACGATGTCGCTTCTGATGGTCTAAGCGACATTTTTTTGTGTGTTACTTGAGTTTTAATATGACTAAGGATTGTTTAGAGACGATGCACGTAATTGGAAACATGGATTTGTGGCTAATATCGAGGTTTGTTCTATTTTTGCTTGCTGAGATTTGGTGTGTTTTTCATGGATTAGAATTGGCTAAGATGATTGGGGGTACAAGTTTTGAAGTAGAAAGCAATAGTTATGTGGCTGTTGCTATGACTAGGGATACTTAGATCTCTACTAATCGTCGAGCCATAGTGTTGAGAATCAGCAAAATGTTTCAAGATTTGAACTCGGACATGCTGTGGCATGTAAACATAGAAGAGAACCTTGTTGTTGATTACCTATCACATTATGCTTATATGGTCTACAACGACATTCATTATGCTTAGTTTTTTTCCATGCTATGCCCGTTTTTTCTATCCAAAAAAATCTTTCTCAAATTTGGGTGAAATTCCAAAACATTGGAAATTCATTGCACTATACAAGTTCATGGTTTTTGCTATCAAAATTGCAGTACTAGTTCGTAAAAAAGACATAATTTAGATAAAAAATTATAATTTTAGAGACCAATAACATATGATTATATTATTGTGATTTTTGCTATTAAAATTGTAGTGCTAATTCGTACAAAGACATAATTTAGATAAAAAATTCCAATAACATATGAATATATTATTGTGACTTGACACGTCATGTGATCTGTCAAATAATAAAAGTAAAACCTTAAACTAGAAAGCAATAGTCATGTGGTTGTTGCTATGACAAAAGGGATACTTAGAAATCTCTACTAATTGTCGAGCCATAGTGTTGAGAATCAACAAAATGTTTCAAGATTTTAACTCGGTCATGTTGTGGCATGTGAACATAGAAGAGAACCTTGTTGTTGATTACCTATCACATTATGCTTATATGGTCTACAACGACATTCATTATGCTTAGTTTTTTTCCATGCTATGCCCGCTTTTTCTATCCAAAAAATTCTTTCTCAAATTTGGGTGAAATTCCATAACATTGGAAATTCACTGCACTATTACTATACAAGTTCATGGTTTTTGCTATCAAAATTGCAGTACTAGTTCGTAAAAAAGACATAATTTAGATAAAAAATTATAATTTTAGAGACCAATAACATATGATTATATTATTGTGATTTTTGCTATTAAAATTGTAGTGCTAATTCGTACAAAGACATAATTTAGATAAAAAATTCCAATAACATATGAATATATTATTGTGACTTGACACGTCATGTGATCTGTCAAATAATAAAAGTAAAACCTTAAACTAGAAAGCAATAGTCATGTGGTTGTTGCTATGACAAAAGGGATACTTAGAAATCTCTACTAATTGTCGAGCCATAGTGTTGAGAATCAACAAAATGTTTCAAGATTTTAACTCGGTCATGTTGTGGCATGTGAACATAGAAGAGAACCTTGTTGTTGATTACCTATCACATTATGCTTATATGGTCTACAACGACATTCATTATGCTTAGTTTTTTTCCATGCTATGCCCGCTTTTTCTATCCAAAAAATTCTTTCTCAAATTTGGGTGAAATTCCATAACATTGGAAATTCACTGCACTATTACTATACAAGTTCATGGTTTTTGCTATCAAAATTGCAGTACTAGTTCGTGAAAAAGACATAATTTAGATAAAAAATTACTCCGTATAATTTTAGAGACCAATAACATATGAATATATTATTGTGATTTTTGCTATTAAAATTGTAGTGCTAATTCGTAAAAAAAGACATAATTCAAATAAAAAATTTCAATAACATATGAATATATTATTGTGACTTGACACGTCATGTGATCTGTCAAAATAATAAAAGTAAAACCTTCAACTAGAATCTCAAATTTATTTGTTACGACTTGTTAAAACTTGTTCTCTCTCTCCAATAAATCGGGCTCAAGTCACAAAAGAGATGAAGGGAGCTCAATGTTTTATCTTGAAAAAATAAAAAAAGTTCAAAAAATTTCAAAATTGTTAATTAAGTTTTCCTTTTTTGAGATTTACATCTTGAAATTTTGCATTTCATTGAAAATCCTGATGCAATTGATTGTGGTATCAAATTAAGGAGTAAAAATGTAAAACTTTCGAAATCCCATTTATGTTTTAAACGGTAAGGTTTTAATGGTTCACTTTTGAACTTTAATATACTGATAACCTAACACCTCACAAAGCAAGAATGATCAAATAACACGCTAACAGTAATATAAATAAACTAACAAATTAGTAATGTAAAAAAAGTAAATGTATATCAACAATATAAATATTTGGTTTTATGTTTTAAAAATGTATACGATTCAATAAAAAAAATATGTATACTTGTATCAAATTACCGAATTATAATTAGAAATTAAGCAAGTCGCAAGTGGGCTGCGTTAGTGAGCTAAGTAATTTATAGTAATAATTAATAACTTTCAATTTAATGTATTAAAATTATCAACACAAAGACATAATTATATCAATACAACATGTAAATTTAAATATCAACAAAGACATAAGTTTATCAAAACAAGAATATTGATAAATTTATGTCTTTGTGTTGATATTTTTAACACACTAAATTTATATTAGTTATTATTTATTATTATAAATTAGTTAGTATTTGATCACACACCTTAAGCAAGTTACATAAAATCTGCAAGCCTGCATATTTTTAATTGTATTTTAAAAAAGAGTGAACTACAAAAATGGTCCATGGACTATGGGGTTATCTCATAAATGGTCCTTGGACTTTAAAAATATCACCAGCAGTCCCTGGACTAAGGGTTAATATTAAAAACGGTCCTTTTGCACTGTTTCGAGACGAAAATGCCTTTTGGGGGGTTTGGGCAATTTGTTTTTTTTACACTTTTAACATTTTAAATATGATATTATTTCAGTTACGTACTAAATTTGATATTATTTCAAAATTATCATTCTTCTTCCCTTTTGTCATCTTTCACTTTGTTTCTTTATTTCAATATTAGATTTTTTACAAAATTAAATTTTAAATTTCAGTCTTTAAATATCAATAAATTTTTTTAATTATAAAAATTATTAGATAACAAAAATTAATAAGATATGACAACGTCTTAGTTTTAATCAATATTTAATAGATCACATAACACGATTTATTCTGAAATAAATATGCATCTAATGTAAGATTAGTATAATTTTCGTATATTAATTTGAAAACAATCAAAATTACTAGAAAATTTCAACAAAAATACTCCTATATAAAATTTTTAGTCAACTTCATAATATTCTATCACAAGCAATTATAATAACCGAACGGAGGCTAAATAGAATAGCTCTTATTTTTCCATCATGATTAATATTATTTTTTTGTACTTCTTCAATTCAGCTGAATATTATATTAAATAACAAAAATTAATAGTTTTAATCAATAGTCCATGAATTAATAGTTTTAATTAAATTTTTTATTGATATTTAAAAATTAAAATTTAAAATTTAATTTTATAAATTAAATCTAATATTGAAATAAAGAAACAAAGTGAAGGATGACAAAAGGGAAGAAGAATGATAATTTTGAAATAATATCAGATTTAGTACATAACTGAAATAATATCAGATTTAAAATGCTAAAAGTGTAAAAGGACCAAATTGTCCAAACCCCCCAAAACCCCTCAAAAGGGCATTTTCGTATTGAAACAGTGCAAAATGACTCTTTTTTATATTAACCCTTAGTCCAGGGACTGCTGGTGATATTTTTAAAGTCCGGGGACCATTTTTGTAGTTCACTTTTAGAAAAAAAAATACAATTATATCTTGCCAGAAGTCAATAATTATACTATTAAAAAATGCAAAATCGATGTTATTGCGTGTAACGCAGGCAACAACAACTCTATTTAGATGTAAAATTGACGATACTTCGGGTGTTTGGTAGCTTAGATTAGATAAGTCATGATAGATCAGTTATCTTGATTTATTTGAGTGTTTGATAGATAAGATAATTTATTTATATGGCCCATGTTTAAGACCTAGGCCCATCTTGGCCCGAAAAAAATTAGTTCATTTTTTTATTTATGTTATCAGCCCAAAACAGGTGTGTTAATTTATCAGGCCTATATCCATATCCAGATAAAATATAAAATGACTAAAATACTCTATTCTTTTACTCCTCTTTTATTTTGTTTTGGTAAAGATTATCTTTGATCTCTGCGTGAAAAATCCCCAATTCTTCTAGCCCTAATTTCTGGGGAAGCTACTTCCATCTCGCCTCGCCGCTGATCAACTCTCCGGCGGCTTAGCACGCCGCCTCTGCCGCTGTGATTTCCTTTGCATTCACTCATTCAGGTGGAGTATTTTGGATTTTTAGTTTGGAAATGGAGTGTATGCCATCCTTTAAAATGGTGACTAGTAATATAGGGTTCTAATTTGAAAGTTTGGGTTGTAGTGAGAGTGGAAGTAATAAATGCGAGACGTATCCTCAATTTTGAGTAAATCATAGTATTTCCTTGTTTAGGAGGAGGAAATTGCTTTTATTAGGTAGAGGAATGAGTGGAGAAGAGATGTTGCAACAAGAGAAATGGGTGGAGAAGAGGCGCTGGATCGGAGAAGAGATGCGCGAGAGGCGCCGGATCGGAGAAACCCTACTTTTTTGGGATTAAGAGAAATGGGAAGAAATGAATGATGATATGTGCTAGGGACAGATTTGGGATAAGATTAATTTTATTGGGTTAAATTAGTCGTTTTATGTCTTTATCCTAATTTTTGTCATTGCTACCAAACAAGAATGCTAAATAAATTATCTTAGATTTAATCTTAATTCTTATCTTAAAGCCAATCATACTTAAATTATATTATGATAACTTAACATGTCTACCAAATACCCCATACTAGTATTGATTGGAAAATAAAGAGAAAATAGTAGCATATAATTTTTCACAAATATTGCGAGCTAAAGTTTAATTTCGCGTCAAAGTCCGAGCCACCCAAAACATAAAGTGCATAGACTAACATATACTCCTAATAAGATGCATCTAAGTTCTAAATAGTTGTTCCAAAACAACAGAGCCTAGCACCGTCATAAAAAAAATCAAGAACATAGGAACTAGCAAGCACACTCTAAAAAAAGAGTAACAAGAACAAAAATGACGATGTACAATCACTAAAAAATTGTCAAGCACAAATACACAACACCATATATAAGTGCCGACGAATTGATGAGCACTTGCATACGCATTTGTGATTTTTAAACAATGATAATAATACTACAAAATAGTTAAGGGCTTGAAACTACGGTTTGCACTTCTTAATAAATAAATAGAAGTTAGGGCAAATCAATACAAATAAAAGTTTAAGGCTGGATTTATCTTTATGAATAATGACTAATAATCTCAACGAAAGGCTACAGCATGGAGATAGTGACACCCCTGACCCCTCTTTTTCACCAGTATAAGAGAATCTTCAGTTTGGAACTGGAATATACCTTATTCCAATTATTACTATGGTCCCTTTTTATGTAGGTAAGATGAAAATAATCTCCATATTGTTTTTATTATATTAAGACTAATACTACAATAATTACAATATTGAAACACGCAAAGTAGCATGCGCTAGCCATGAGTATTTCTCATCCATCAAAGAGAAGCCGTCTCGTTCTAAAGTATTACTACTACCATGGGCGGACCCAAGTGAGGAGGGGAGGGGCTTAAGCCCTCATTGATATTAATTTTTTATCCTTTTTCTAAAATTTAGTATAAATTATTATGTAAAAGTCCCTACAAATATTCTAATTTATTCAAAAGTATACTTTATGGTAAAATTTAGAAATTTCAGTCCCTATTAATAAATATTTTTGCGTCCGCCTGTGACTAGTACTACTACATATGCCAAGCAATGAAATACACTCAGTGGAGTAATTCTTTTCTCTCTATACTCATAATTTATTTTTTTGCAACTTGCACCGCACCTTCATCAATCATCAATAAACTTTTAAGTACATTGTAGCTATTTTCTTAAATATGCTATATATGTCTAATTGTCAATAATTTGATTCCCAACGACCAACGTCGATCCCTGCTTTTCATCTTTGTTAATTAATTGTAGCTTCGTCTATAGAGTTTATAGTACTAATATTTTTCTATTTAGAATGGTTGCTTGAGTTCGAACTTCGACCTTACAAGGAAGCGCCGATTAATGGAATTCTATTTTTCCACTTTCGCTATAAAATAAATTGAGTTTAATTTTTTTAATTTATAAAACTAACGACATTAATAATAATTTTTTAAAGTATTAAACTCAAATTAAATAGTACTAACATGACTTAAATAAAAAATAAAAATGGTGTTTATAAATTGTACTCATATGATTAACTATATGTAGTACTAGTATATAGTTATGTTATTATGACAGTTAAGTAATTTCGTTTTTTAATTCAAAGAGGAAAATCACTATCATCCATGAAGAACTATGTTGAAAGATTCTTTGCAGCGAGACAACAATTTATTTTTTTAAATATCTACAGGGACAGCTTAATGGTGGGATTAAATTAAAAAAAATTGAGTACAAGTTTCCAATCTTAAAATAATGCTGTACAGCTCATTATATGTAAAAGCCCATTTAAGAATGATTTAGACAGCTTTGTCGGCTCTATTAGGATTGTTTAATTTGTTACCTATTCGTAAGTACTGGATTAAGAACTTGCATCAAAATAAAATAATTCAAATTTGGATCCCCTAGGCATATATATAAAAGATATGGAGTACATGTCTATATAAGATGTTCTCGTGACATTTACTTTTCCTCCGTCCGCAAATAAAAGTTTCATTTCTTATTTATACAGAGTTTTAAAAAACGTTAAGAAAAGTGGTTGGAGAAAAGTTAGTGAAATATATGTTCACTTGTATATATTAAATTTAAATGATACGTGAGTGAAATTAGTTAGTAAAGTATGGAACCTTTTTACCATTGTGGTAATTATAAACCAGGACTCCTATTCGCAGACGGACCAAAATGAAAAAATGGAACTACTATTCACGAACAGAGCGAGTATCATAAATTTAATTATTTCTCATTTACTTTAACTTGTGCTTGGTAATGGAGATAAAGCTGATTAGGAAAGGGTTAGTTTAAATTAGTTAACCGTTAAAAGATCTCCAATTATTTACATTAAAGTCAAATCTATTTTAGTGTAAGTGTTACATCTACTCCAACCATTTGAAAAAGTTTTTAATTTTGGTTTAGCGTAAACCTAAAAATAGGTGCTTTTTTACTCAAAAATAAAAAATGAGATTAGTTTTGGAGTGCCGTTGGACCTAATTACATACTCCCTCCGTCTCGGAGAAGTTGGCACACTTTCCTTTTTAGTTTGTCCTACAAAAGATGTCACATTTCCCTTTTTGGAAAAAGTTCTCTCTCACATGAATATAAAAATTATATTTTCTCTCTCCATTTAACACATAAAACAAAACCTCCTAAAATCCCGTGCCATTTTTAAAGTATGCCAACTTCTCTGGGACGGAGGGAGTATTTCATTTTAGGTTTTAGTGTACGACTGAAGATGGTCTTAGAAAGAAAAAGTAATTAAGTAAGGGACATATAGAAAAAAAAGTAATTAAAGTATTGTTAGTGGAGAACGTCTCATATCTTTAGTAATAAAAGAGTTTCTAAAATTAGAAAATACACATTTTTATAGGACGGACTAATAAAAAAAGACTACGTATTTTTATAGGACAAAGGGAATAGTACATTATCATTGTAAAATAGTAACTTCAAAATTTAGATAATGTACGTTATTGGAGGCAGCTCACTCCACCGTTCCTTTCAATATATTTTTATATAATCACGTGATCAATTTTTTTTTTATATTTTGAACGAGTTAGAATATCAAATTAACAGGGGAAAATATCCAAACAAATCACAAAAAGTTGGTTAAACGTTGCTAAGTCTCGTAGTTTTCAAAATCTGAAAATTGATTCACGAGAGATGAAAATGAGATATTATGAAATTTGTTTCCTTTCTCACGAAATATATAACGATAAATCAAATCATCCATTAGTTGCTACATTATAATATACTCCACCATTTTGCAGAAAAATGAGATGAGCATGATAATTGCGAATTTTTCATCTTTCATAATTTTATTTTTAGATTTAAAATGTACTCCGTATTGGATAAACTAGGATTGTAGTAGTACTATTTTCGTAATTTATTTGAAAATTTGACCATTTAAAAATATCTTTAGAAAGAAATAAAGTAAACCTGGTTGGTGCACCAAAACCCAATCTCGGTTATCCACCTGTCGGAGATCTATAGGCTAGAGAGAGTCAGATTAATTTATAACTCATTCCTAAACAACCCCAACCATTCACAAAACTACTCATTGTACGAGGAAACCACAGCCTCCACTTTCGCGAGTAGCACAATTTTATGCTACTCTCTCTCTCTCTCTCTCTCACTCACTAATATTCCCGCCTTTCTATAATAAGCTGGTCCATAATTGGGGATAATTAATCTAATAATTACTCATTTCTCTATCCAAAACCACCCCCACATTTTAGGCTAATTAAATTAAGCAGCTCCTTGTTTTCCAACACCGGTTTCGGTTTTCCCAAAACCGCTTTCCTCACGCCTTACAATACCAGCTTCCTCCAAAACCAAAACACAACCCTCACTTTCGTTTCGTTAGTCTTCCTCACTCCAAGCTCCAATTAGTAAGTCATAATCTATATTCAACTCTCTCTCTCTCTCTCTCTCTCTCTCTCTCTCGCTCTTCTTTTCCTTTTCCCTCTCTACTTTTTTTTGTATCTACAATTTGGTTATTGCGATAAAATGTTGTTGTGTTGGAGAAATCAATGGCCGATTGTCCGCGATCGTTCCGATCTCGGCTAATTATAGGCTTAGATCGCCGATTAATCTCAGATTGAGAAGGTAGAGATAAGCGAATCGGAAGGAAAATTTCTGATTCGTGGTTTTTTGAGTTGCAGAGAGGAGGAGAAAATGGGGAGAGGGAAGATTGTGATTCGTAGGATCGATAATTCGACGAATAGGCAAGTGACTTTCTCGAAGAGAAGGAATGGATTGCTTAAGAAAGCAAAAGAGTTATCGATCCTTTGCGATGCGGAGATTGGGTTGATTATCTTCTCCAGCACCGGAAAGCTCCATGATTTTTCAAGCACCAGGTTTTGCTATTTTCCTCCTTTAATTAATTGCATATTTTAAACATATTTTCCACCTTTTTAATTGAATTATATAATGTCTCGATTTTTTTTATATATATTATACCTACCATTAGGCAGGATACATTATTTTTTAGATGATCGTGGAAACGATTATGTGAGCTTGTTTTCTTCGATACATATGTGTGTGTGTGCGTCTGTGTTCATATGAACTATAAAGTGAGATTAAATAAATTAAAGTACTTATTCAATATATAGATTAATTAGAGGAAAAGAAGGATTTTATAACTTATAGTAGTACTCTTGGGAGATCAGGTGCAGTATATCATGCATGCAAATTGCAGATGAGTAATCTTTCATGTTTTAGAATTTCTATGAATCATTCTTTTTATCAGATTGAGGAATTCATAAAATAGACACACACACATACATATATACATGATACAAATAGTACTATGTGTTTGCAATGTATAATGCGTTGAAATACATAATTAACATATTAATCTCGAAAATAGCGAATGCTGCATGATATGACTCTAATGGCAGTTATTAGTAAAAAAAATAGGCTCTTTATACTTAGGTGGTTATACTTTAGTCAAAATGTTAATTAGGTCCTTGTACAATTTTTTCGTTTTAATAGGTTTTTATACTTTTCACAATATTTTTATCAGGTCCTCGTACAATTTTTTGTTTTAGTAGGTCCTTATACTTTTATCATAACTTTCATTAGGTCCTTGTACAATATTTTATTTTAGGGACTTTTTTTCATTTATCTTGGATAATAATCTAAATTTAATTAAACTTAATGAACTTTTTAATATTCCATTATTTAACTTAGCATAGTCTACGAAGATAATATCATCTTGTTATCCAATAATCTAGTAAGTTGTAGAGAATAATAAAAAGATTAACCGTGATGATTGAAGATTAAAACCGAAGTTTTTTTTTTTTGAATAACTATCCGAATTTTCAATTGATTATTTATATTTATATTGAAAGATACGTTTCCCTAAATATTTATAATCATAAGATAAGTTAAATAATAAAATTAAAAGGTCCATGAAAATTAATTAATTAAATATAAACTATTATCTAATATAAAAGTAAAAAAATATCTTAAAATAAAAAATTGTATAAGGACCTAATAAAATTTATAATCAAAGTATAAGCACCTATTAAAACGAAAAAATTGTACGAGGATGTGATGAAATTTATGAGAAAGTTATAAGGACCTATTAAAACGAAAAAATTGTACGAGGACCTAATGAACATTTTGAATAAAGTATAAGGACCTAAGAATGTGTTTTGCCAAAAAAATATTAGTAGTATACATTTTTCAGAAAAACCTTGTACGTTCATAAACGAGAAAATCTAGTAATGTATGTGCCTGTATCATGTATGTGTGTTGTGATTAATTAGATAATTTGATCTTCTAATTCATACTCATATTAAACTTTTTTTTGTACTAATTTTTTCTTACCGAAAATGGTGTTATTTGCTTAAGTTATAATACTATAGTAATTGTATTACTTGTTCAAATTTGGTTCTGTATAATATCACTATACCGTTGTCACTATTTTCTACAATCATATAGTAGTAAGTTATAATAAAAACGAGTTTTCTTTCATTTGGCAACTATAACCACGTAAAGAAATACTAGGGGACAACTATTTTTGAATGATCTGATGAATTAGAAAAAAATAATCCAAGTTATCTGAGTGCTCGTAAAACTGTGATGCAATTAGAGAATTAGGGCTTGGAGGGTGAAATTTGGGAATGAGGAGCTGAGAATGAAAGAAGATGATAGTCATTTTTTTTTTAACTCACCAATTTTAGAATGTAAAATAATAGAAAAAAATTACTACTAGTAAAAAATTTACTACTAGAAAAAATAACTTGGTGTGCCTCACCCATAACTCCTTGACAAATAAAAATTAAATGGTCCCACATGCCACCTCAATTAAAAACCTATTAACTAAACTAACAGCACAGTCAAGCCTTCTGTTAATTGTTTTATGGAAAGTGAGCCAAAATATTAAATATGGCGGCAATCAGCACATGGAAGAATTTGTGTGCCATATATATGTATATAACATATCTCTCTCTCGTAATATAAAAATATTCTTTATGTGTGTGTATCAATTTTTCGATATGCGTATATAATATAGCTCTCTATGCATATACAAATATTCTTATGTGTATTGAATTTTCACTCGTTCTTTTTATTTTTTTATTTTTTACATTCTTTAAAAACATATTGAAAATTATATAATTTAATATGCTAACAAAACATATGTTATAGCCATAATTTCTATTAATATAATTTATATATAAATATAAAACAAGAAAAAAGATAATACCCATAAAATTCTAAAATTGTATCATCAAAGAAAGAGTTGTAACACTATTGTAAGTAATGTGTATATGATTACTTTTATAAATATAAAATATTACTATATTATGAGGCCAATTGCATATAAATTAAATTTATATATATGACACGTAAATTGTGATCACTATATTTAATGTTTTGCTCACTTTCCATAAAACAATTAACTAAGGCTTAATTGTAGTGTTAGTTTAGTGAATAGGTGTTTAATTGAAGTGGCATGTGGAACCATTTAATTTTTATTTGTCAAGGAGTTATTGATGAGGCACACCAAGTCATTATGCCACTTTGGTGTGGAACCTTAATTTATCGAATTTGTCTCTAACCTGTAATAATTGTAACAATTTATCCCTATTTTTTCAACTCACCAATTTTATCACACTTTTTAACATGTAGTGTATCAGTTTCAGTTTCTATTATTGAAATCTCACTCTAACGGTGGGATTGTGACATGACGTGTCAGAAGATGACTTATTTGTATATGTGAACATTATTATTTTGTTTTTATTTTTATTTTGAATTATTAAAACAATTTACTTACTTGATACAAATTGAAAATATTTTGATATAGTTGGTATGTTAAAGAACATGGGATAAAATTGATTAAATCACTAAGGATTGATGATAAAATTAATACAGTACTACTTAATTTCCAAGGTTAACAATAAAATTCATAAAATTTATAAAGATCTGAAATAAATTCGATTATTAACCCTAATTTTAATCAAGCGAGAGAATATTTTGATTGCAAAAACTTGCATGCGGCAGTGACATATATGTGGCAGTTGGGACTCACGCCCCGAACCCGACCTGACTCTTGCCCCAAACTCACGCCTGGTTTGACTTGGTCAAAATCTTATTTATTTTTATAAAAGTCTCATTTGTTTTGATGAAAAGTCTTAGTATTTGTTTTGAAACAAAATCTTTTTTATACTACTCTATGCATCTCCAATTAAGTACTCCTATCTAATTTTGCCATTCCAGTTCGTCAATTCACTATCAGAGTCTACTTTTACTTTTTATCATAAATGATAAGTAGATATCGCATTCTATTTTCTCTATTCACTAACATTTTATTACAATATAAAACTAATACAAAGTATATATAAATGAGATTAATATTTCACTAATTTTTTCAATCTACTTTTCTTTACATTTCTTAAAACTCGTGCCGATGGACATTTAACGGGGCACGAAAGAAGTACTATCACTTATATTACTCATGCTTTATCAGCGTCATTTTTCTATAAAAAAAGGTTTCATCTGTACTATCAAGTTTTACATTATTTTCTTTTAAAAATGTGACATTTATGAAATTAATACTACACTACATAACTTATGCTTTATGCGCATAATCTCATTTGCTTTGAAGCAAAAGTTTCGTAGACATAATATTACTGATACATCAAAAAAATGGTGAATCAGACGGTCCGGTCGATTCAACCGACAGTGTTGATCTTGCCGCATCTATGCAGCTGCCGCGCACAAGTCTTGTTGTGTCCCCATATTTGGTTGGTGAGAGAAAGATGAGAAACCTAATTAAACTTGATGTACATAAAAAATCATCTTGCCACTTTGAAGAAATAAGAGTACAATATTAGAAGAATAATTCTACTATAAAAGTGACAAGATGATTTGTTTCTTAATTAATGAGTAGTCAATACTACTTGATAGTTTTTGCCCATGCTAGGTCGTCACTGTATAATTTATCCCTAAACTAACTGCATTGCTCTATATAGTGCCTTTATTCACAACTTTTGCAATGATTCTCAGTTAAATTCATAAATATCTTGTGTCGAATTGATAATAATGAAATTGTTTTGCGACTCATTGAATTCTCATCTTAAAAAATAAATTGAATTCAAATGTTAAATCAATAATATTTGAATAAACATGACCAGGAACTGTTGATAATAATAACTAAATGCATGAATCATCATACCATGAATCTCCTCTATGAAATTACTCCGTTTCCATCACAATTTTAATTCCCTCTCCTTTTTCCTAAAAAAATGTTTCAGAATTAATACAGGCTTAATAAAATGAATACTTTTGTGTGAATAAAATAACGATCACACTTGACATTTGTGACATTGAAGCAAATATTTTTATAGACAGATGAAACATTATTCATTGAAATCCACAAACTCACACCCGACAAGCGGGGTCATCTTTTGGACACCAGAAATTTATCTTCAAGATATTTTATTAATTTTGTGATAATTTGTGCATTATGAATAGTTGAAGCCAATTTTTGTCAAATGTGAATGGCGTACAATTTAAAATGTGATTAACTCTATCTTGGTATACATGCATATGTACACATTGATAGCATAATGGACACTGATAATCAAGATATTTTCAAAATTCGAGCAGCATGAAATCTGTAATCGGCCGATACAACAAAGTCAAGGAGGAGAATTACAATCTGATGAATCCTACTTCAGAGATAAAGGTAATCTTTATCAGTTACCCCTATCAAATTCTGGGTGTGGAAATATTATTGCCAAATGTATTAAAATGTGTATCCAGTTTCAGTAGAAATGTAGAATGATCATTTATATCTAGTTTTAATGAGTTTCCCGGAAAAAGTGAGAGAGAAGATCCACAAATCAAAGATTGTAAACCGAAGAAAGTAAATTTCTGTTTCTTGTAGGCGTCACACTAGAGGTAAAATTTATTAATTAAATTTTGTAATCAAGTTTAGTTGATCAAATAGAAACAAAACATAAAGTAATACTCCTTGTTTAGATGATATATAAGGCTATAAGCACACATACATAATACATTCAGATTTGTCAACCCACTGATCCTCGTAACCAAATTAGAACTGAATTCTAAGGAAAAAGAACATGCATAATACATGAGTGAGTTATAGTAGTAAGAAAAATCCAAAACTTGTGATAAACAGAAAAATCCTTGCATTTAAAAAAAAAGAATAATAATAATTCTCCATTCATCTTCGTCACCCAAATCTTATTTATTAATTGAAGGAGAAACACATCTTACCAGTAAACTAAGTTTCTTCGTCAAGTCACTTGCAGGGACAGGGGACTCGTATCTCAAATTTGTTAGATTTATTGTAGTACTAGTGACTTATATATCTAAGTACTTCTTTGCTCACATAAGATCTTTAGAATTTTATTATAAAACGTAAGTACTGAAATTTGTTTATGTGTGCGTACCTGTATTTTTATTATTAGATCCAGAAAATCTCATAATAAGCTAAACTAAAAAGCACATCATTATGTAATATTTTAAGTTAGTTATTTTTAAAATCACAAAATTAATGAACTAAAGGTCTATCATGTAACTTTCAACATTTGAATAACAAATCATGAAGTTTCAAATCGTACAACTGCTCCTCAGCGATACTTTTCATGCAAATGCAATAAGGAGTTGGCACATACATGTAAAATTTTGATGGTGTGAATTAGGGATGCTTAAACGGTTCTCCGGTTCTCGGTTAATCGGAATCAGAATCGGAACCGACCGGTTAATTGAGGAACTGGAACCGGAAGATCCGGTTCTGGTTCCGGTACCGGTTCCAACTTTTTAAATAACACCGGTTCCGGTTCCGAATCGGAACTGACCGGTTCCTAACCGGGAACCGGATTATAATTCAATTTTATTTTTTTATAATTTAATATACTAAAAATTCTAATTTATTGAATTAATTTTGAATTAAAGTAAAATAGTTTGAAACATTGAGTGATTTTTAGATTTAAATGTTTAATCTGTGATACTTTGAATCTATAATTATTTCTCTAATCCATTTTTTATGAACTAACTACAATGAGTAGAACATCATAAGTTTGTTTTTAGTTTTCAAAAAAACTTATACAAATACAATATCATTTCATATGATATATTTATTACAAATTTATGTAACAATTCATTTAACATACGATTTTAACATATTTGTGAATAAGTTATTAAGTGTTCCGGTATAAACCAAATAGTCACAACAATATCAATTAGCATTGGAAATTCCAATGAATACTATGTTTAGCCAAAAAAGGGAAAATGAAATTCAATTTTAAAACTCATTTTTTTAAAAAAAATTGCTAAAGTTTAGAACTCCTATTTTTGTATTAGTAAAAAATTGCTAACATAAACTAATCCGACCCGACCTACTACACTTGGCATCACTCTTATCCATATATGAATATTATTGTATTGTTGGTTTGTATTTTGTGTATTTATTTTAATTTTTAGGTATTATTTGTTATAATTCTAGATGTTGGATTATTATTTTTTTAGTATTGAACTATTTAAAATTATAAATAAATTCGGATTAAAATTACACATCGGTTCCGGTTCAGAACCGGAATCGACCGGTTCTTAACCGGCCGGTTCCAAATCGGAACCGATCGGTTCCGGTTCCGGTTCTTGAATTTATGAAAATTTAAAACCGGTTAACCAATCAACCGGTCCGGTTAGAACCAGGACCGGCCGAATAAGCAGGCCTAGTGTGAATGAATAGTAGTACACACATTAATGTGACAACGTGGATGATTAAACAAATTATGTTTTGAGCCTAAGAAACTAAAAAAAAATTCCCCTCCACTCTACTTGTTCATCTCTCTCTAACTTGCATGTCATCCTAACAATGGCCTCCATGAAGTTTTTTTGAAACTAAATGATTTGTCATTTAAATTTTGTAGTATACTACTGAAAAAACAAAAAACGACACATTCTTCGTGATTTAATAGATTTTTTTTTTTTTTGGTTTTTTTTTTTTTTTTTTTTTTTTTTTTTTTTTTTTTTTTTTTATCATTGTTTCTCACTAATGTTTTACCATAATCACTGGAATCAGAAGACAAAAAAGAGCATAGTTCATAAATGAAAACCACATATATATAAATTTTCATGTCATCACATCTGTGGGAGTCTTGTGCCATCACATCTCAACTTGAAATCAAACACAAGCAACACCACCAAAACAACAAATATGCCACTAAATGTAGACTTAGATAATATCATAGGACCCTAACCATCAAACAAGACTATATCAGATGTAGCTACTACATAGTTCTACTATATTTTATCAACTTTATGCACACTCATTTTACTGGTTACATGAGGGAAGTTTTGATCGATACTTCAGATGTAGCTACTACATAGTTTTACTTAATTTGTTGATTAGAATTTAGGATGCTAAATTCTATAGATCTAAGGGGTGCATTATGTTTAAAGTTTATACTCCGTATTTCAGTGTAAATGTTTAACATGCTTTAGCAAACACTGAGATCTCGAGTTTGAGGAGGGAATACATATTATGAGAATCTGACCTGAAAATCTGAAACCTGGCGGTAATTAGATATACTAATTCTGCATCACTGAAGCTAGTCATCAGTTTCGCCTTCTGAAGACTTGCACCCATCGCACCTGCCTACCTGAATTCACAAGACAAGCTCTACTATTAAGCCATCGTTATCAGATCCTAGTTCTCAGGTTATAGGACAATTTACCTGCAGTTATTTCCCTATTCGAGCATTAGGAAGCATATTCTCATGATTAATGAATGACCCTCGTCAGATGTTAATACCCCCTTCCAGAAGAAGCTTTACTATATTGAGTGTCTATTCTTCTACTTCTTCCCCCTACACCATTGAAAGACCATTCCTAGCTGCAGACATCACAATTCACCATGATCCACTTGAAACACAGGTTCCCAAAAATCCACGTCATGCTGTAAGATTTTAAATTGGAAAATGTAAGGGGATGAGAAAGTTTCTCCCAATGTTCCACATTCCAAAACCAGCTAGGTTGCACTCCTCTTTATTACAGGAGTGACAATGTAAAGATTACATTAAATAGGAAAAGCAAGATAAAGCTAAACAACGATAATCTTCTGTTATATTAACAACCAAACAGTACAGTAAATTCATCTAGCATTAATGATGATGACAGAACAAGATAGCTCCAACTAATGTGATTTTCATCATAGGGCGGTCGAATTTCTGTAGCATTTTGATTGGTAGACTGATATCTTGGTTGTAAGTATGCCTAATTTTGCTTGGTCAATTTTGGATAGGTATGGCAAAGGGAAGCAGAAAACTTGAGGCAACAACTACAGTATTTGCAAGAAAGCCATAGGTAATATCACTAGATGTGTTATGCATAGTACTTTGATTAGTATTCCTCTGCCAATCAAAGTTATGTACAAAAATTTGATTGAAACTAAGTTATTGCTGGTGGAGAGCTATAAAATACTGAAGAGATAAAAAAAAAAAGAAATTATAGGTAAAGGAAAGGCAGATGATATTGTAGAACATATATTATACTCCTAAATACTGCCCCATGTACAGGGGTTTAAAGTATCTGCAGTTTATTCTTTGCAATTGCCTTGTACATGGCATGTATGATGTATCACTGCAGTCACAACATAAATAATTTTGCAAAGTGCGTCCTGTTATATAAACTCAAGACAGAAAATGCAGTAAACGCAAGGAAGATGAATACGCATATGCACATATTGAGACACAGAAAATACATTACAAATGTGTATGCATGAAACGCACCATCATATAAAAGATACTCCCTCCGTCCCATATTACTCGTACTTTTCATTTTAGGTCGTTAATTTGAGATTGATTTTTTCAGTGTAATTAAATTAGTATTTTAAGTATAATGGGAGATCACTTAATAATGAATACTTAATTACCTCTAATATATTAATTAAATACCCTAATTCTTACTAAAAAAATAGTGCAAGTAGTTTGGGACGAGCCGAAATAGGAAAGTGCGAGTAACATGGAACAAAGGGAGTACGTAGAAGAGGCTCTGTACAATGAAATTCAGTTAGTAGGACTAAAATAGGCCATGTGCTCCTAAAATATAGTTATACCTCTCATCTTTCATCTGAAATGATTTGTCTCTTCTGTTGTGGTTGCAGGAAGCTTTTGGGAGAGGAACTTGCTGGAATGAACATCAGAGACCTCCAAAATCTGGAAAATCAGCTAGAAACGAGCTTGAAAGGTGTACGTGTGAAAAAGGCAAGTGAAAATCATGTATAGCGCAACTATATGGACAAATTCTCAAATAAGTTTCTGTTTTCATAAATTCATCTCAAGCAGGAGCAAACTCTGACTACTCAGATCAACGACTTGAATCAGAAGGTCCACTTTTAGATAATTAACAAGCTAGAGTTTCTATTTTATGTTCATGTTTAGAATCGGGGATACCATCATTAATCTTTGTTACAGGGAAACATCATTCATCAAGAGAATATGGAACTTCACAAGAAGATGAATCTTGTTGTCAAGGAGAATGAGGAATTGCGGAAAAAGGTATTGGCTGACAACAACTAAGACTAAGACTCTAACTTGGATGATGAACAAAAACTACACCCAACAGTCAACTGTAGAGGTATAATGAGTCACAATTAAAGCACATTCTAATACAGGTTCATGGGCCGGGAGGAACAAGTGAAGAAAACGGGGCATCCCACCATATACATAGCATCAGTGATGGATATTCTTTTTTACCTATAATAAATCTTGAGCCGAGCCAGCCACAAAAGCAAACAGATGGTGCACCAAAAGATGTGATGAATTTGGGGTTAGCTCTATTTATCCCTAATCCACATATGTATATATTAACCACTAAGAATGGTTTCAGCACTTGTCAATCTTATCAAATGATCATAAAACTCACAGGCTTCAACTGCAGCAATAACATATTGGCAGCACAGGAAATGTGTTTAGCAGTTCTATGTCAAGTTATCCTACAATCCTAAGAGTGAATGGCTCCGATGAACTAGAAACTTTATGGTTGACAATAAGCGTCTGAAACGGATGGGCATCATGTTCATTAAATGTGTGAAGACTAGAGATTTTTATGTACATAGTCTCATGATTATTGTAATGATGGCTGAGGGAAGAAGCAATGACTGTTTAAGGTTAGCTCAAACTAATATTGTGGTAATTTATGTCGGCAGCTGTAGTCCCTACTAATGCTCACTGGAAACAATGTCCAAAATTGATGCTTCAGTAAATGTAATAATTAAATCGCCATTTATTGGGGCTGGGGGAGATAAAAGTAAAGGACAAGTTCATCAAACCATGTTTCTAGAAGTAATTTATTTTCCGTTAATGGCAAGCAACAAACTAAAACCACAGGTCCTGCACGAACTTAACAACTTACCATGAAATTCATTTCCTAAATATACACTGCAAGGTGTGGATGCTTTTCATGACATGAAGTATATGAGGTCCTTTCTTCTAACTTGTGTCACTTAGACGAGTGTTAGGTGGTATCAACCTCATTCCCAAATCAGCATATCACTTCACTACAGAGGCAAATAATAGACTCATCACCAAACCTTCAAAAAATGTAATCAGACAAGCTACACAATGTTGCTCGTGACCTTGAGTCCTTGACAGTTGACCATTAGCTACTATGGAAACCAATCGAGTAAAAATCAAAACTCTTGCACTTAGTAAGTGCACATAAAGCTCATTAGAGGTAAATAACCAGAAGCCTGTGATTACATACTATTAGTATCTATTACCAGTTCATATGTTCACCAATTTAATCTAACAAAAATGCAACAAAGAGCAGAAGTTGGCATGTTGCAAGTCATTGATAAATATGACAAGGTTGTGACTGAAACAAATGACACAAGAATAATATTTTTAACTCCAAGTAGGAGATCCACTGGTAGTTGTTCGGATATATATGGTTTTGAACTCTTTAACTCTCATTCCAAGCTAGTTTTTCAATGATTTGGGTTAAATCTATATCCACTTTAATTATAATTTTTTGGCTCACATCCAAAATCAACCTCAGGCAAGTGCATATTCCAAAGCAATAACAAGAGGATTTATAGACGATGAATGAGTTTCATAATGGATCACCAAGACACCAATATTCTATTCCACCCTCGAGGCAATTTTGTCTCCATTGTCTACTAGTGACCGCAATGATATGGACCAATACCAGGACCTCCCTCATATTGAAGGACACAGACAACTACGAAATGTAGATGCAAATAACTTACTTCTGAGCTTACTTTTACAGGTTGTTAGAATCAAATACTGTTACAACAAGTTAACAACAGACATCAAGCAAATTATATATATTCCAGTAATAAACACGAAAGAAAGAGGCCAACATCAATGCTAACAGTATTACTTTTTTTTACTCCATATCTATAAGGTTTAACAAGTAACAAGCTCAGAAAAACTCTAGAACTTCCTTCTTCAAACATGAAGAATAAGATTAGCAAGTCTAACATAAATGATTACTAAAATAGTTTAGTTAACACCTTTAAACTTGACATTTATGTTATTAGAATTATCAAGTGCCAACAACATAATCCTAGCTGAAAACTGAAAACAAGCAAAGTTCGATGATGACATATAATAATTTAATAGTAATTGAACAACTACGTATAACCATGAGAAGCTGAAGACATGTGGAAAATTAGAAAACAAACGTTTCTTGTGAATTTGATGATCAAAACTATGATTCACAAAAACATGAAGCAAAAGAAAAATGATTTGTAAATTGTACCTTATGTATAGTGGAAACAGTCAACATAGCTTCAATAATTATATATCCAGCTTGGTATCAAGGAAGGAACGATACCATGAACTGAAACCATAAAATCAACCATCAATTAAAACTACGAATCAAGAGAATCAATATTGTACTCTCTTCACCTGATAGATCCTGGAACAGTAGACTTTGGCTTCAAAAACCTCATAATCAGCTGGATATCAAATACAAAGTAGATTAAATTAACACCAGAAACTATACTCAACAAATCAAAAACACCTAATTAAAGAGAAACCAAAACGAAAAACAAAGGATCATTTGCTATGACGAGAACATCATTAGTGCGAATAATTTCTCACAACAAAAAGTAGCTGAAAACAACATAATGTAATGCATGTGCGTCCAACATAAGCCAGGCAGAAGGAAGAAAGCCACAGCAGTACAAAGGCAAGTATGTAATCCGATCAAATCGCCAGAATCATATGAACAACGCAAAATCGCGAAAGGCGACCGAAGAGAGAATAAAAGAGCTTTGAAGCTGCGAAAGAAGAAAGGAAAAGAGAATCACCTGGTGTTGGCGATGGCGATACGGAGATCTCGATGCGTAATCGCGGTTTCCAGATAAAAGGAGAAGTATCGAGAAGAAAGCTTTTAGGCAGCAATGATTGATGCTGTGGGCAGCGAGACATATAAAGATGAAGAGAGAGAAGAAAATATCTAGCCCCATGAACTACGTACCGAGTTTTTTTAAATAGCTGTAACAAGCGGTTTGGGATTCAGTGCTTCCGGTGTTTTTGTGAGCCTCCGGAGTCAACCACTTGGAGATTTTATAATTAATTCTTTTTTTGCTTTAATCTTTATTTATTTAATTTATTATATTAATGTTATCTTTATGGAAAAAATGAGTTTAACATTGAGAGAGTAGTAATATCACTCAAATACGCATACCTGATCTTCGATAATTTATTTTATTAATTAAAACAAGCAGAAAATAACTCATAATAGTACTACTCCACAACAGCAGTAGTAGTAGTAAAAAAACTTCATAATTTTAAATCCATTATTCTCTTCGTCCTACTTTAGAACATTCCCAACAGTTTCCCTAAAACCTCCCTTATTTCTCCCTAACTCCTGCCACATCAGCGCCACATCAGCACCATAATTTATCCTCAGTTTTTAGCCAACTTTTAGCCAACTGCTCCAATGGTTTCTCCCTTATTTCTACCTTATTTCTCCCTAACTCAACATTTCATTTTTACATATCACTAATTTAATTGTTTTATTTTTGTATATAATAAAGCTAGCTAATTTAATTTATAAGACAAAACAAATAATAGTAATAAAGTTCGTTGTATTAAACACGGGTAAACATTACAACGACGAAAATTAATAAAAAAAAATAGTACAGGAATGGAAAAAAAAATTCAAAGTAAAAAAATTCAAGGGCGGTGGGCGCGGTTTCTATTTGCCCACAATTCTTCGATCATATCGTGTTGTAGTGCTCGATGGGCCTCCTTCTGGTGTATGTCCATGAACGCCTTGAATTGTTCATGTTCGTTGTACGGTACACCCCGGCGGGCGGACTCGGACTCGGACTCGGTTGAGACACCGTGACTCGATGATGCAACACTGGTGTCGTTGGTGACGTTGAGGACGCCTTCGTGTTCATCATCGATGATCATGTTATGCATGATGATGCACGCATACATGATGTCGGCAATATCCTCCTGGTAGAAAAAGCGCGTCGGGCCCTTTACCAGTGCAAATAGCGATTGGAGCACCCAAAACGCCCTCTCCACATCCTTGCGCGCAGACTCTTGCGCTCGGGCAAAATACTTTCTATTATCTCCGACTGGGCATCTGATCATCTTCAAAAACACGGGCCATTGCGGATAGATGCCGTCAGCCAGGTAGTACCCCATGTTATGCACATTGCCATTGGCCGTGAATTCGATGGAGGGGCCTAACCCGTTGACCCGCTCGTTGAAAAGGGGCGAGGAATTGAGAACATTTAGGTCGTTGTTCGACCCGGCTATACCAAAATAAGCATGCCAAATCCAAAGCCGTTGGTCGGCAACGGCTTCAAGAATGATGGTGGGATGCGTACCTTTGTAGCCGGTAGTGAACTGGCCTCGCCACGCGGTTGGGCAGTTCTTCCACTGCCAGTGCATACAGTCGATGCTGCCGAGCATCCCCGGAAAGCCGTGGCTCCTCCAGTGCCAATCCAGCAGGAACTGGCAGTCAGCTGCGTTCGGCGAGCGAAGGTAGTGCTCCCCAAATATCTCTCGCACGCCCTGACAAAAATTCTTCAGGCACTCGTTGCCAGTCGTCTCGCCGCATTGCAGATACTCATCGAATATGTCGGCGGACCCTCCATATGCCAATTGTCGGATGGCAACAGTGCATTTCTACAGGGGCGATAGACCGGGCTTCCCTGTGGCGTCTCGCTGGAGCCGGAACTCGGGGTAACGCGCGGACAACGCATTAACAATGCGCAGGAAGAGGGAGCGGCGCATTCTGAATCGGCGACGAAATACATCTGCCGGATAACGTGGTTCCTCAGCAAAATAATCGGCGAACAGCCGATCGTGCCCACCAGCGTGGTCGCGGGGGATGTATCGGCGCCGCCTGCGGATTGGCCGTTTGGGTGGCTGCTGCATTCGAGCAAGCTCGCTTTGTATGAAACGGGAGATATAGTTGTTGACTGGGTTGTTGGCGAAACCCGCGACATCCCATCCGGTGAGAGCGGGAGGTACCTCCTCTTCGGAAGAAGAATGAGATATCTCCTCGTCGGACCGAGAATGAGAAGACGATTCAGAATTCATTAAATATAGATGGAGAGAGAGAAAATAAATGAAGAGAGAAAAGGGATGAGGATGAGGAGAGAATGAAGAGAGAAAATGGATGAGGATGGAGAGAGAATGAAGAGAAGGTGTGTATTTATAGGGGGAAATTAAAAAAAAAAAACAAAAAATATATTTATCGCCGAATTATCGCCCACAGTGGTCGGCGATAATCCGGCGATTTTTCGCCGATTGGCGATAAAACGGGAGGAAAAATCGCCGAATTATCGCCGACCTCTCCCATTGGTCGGCGATAGACGGCGAAAAAACGCCGACTTTTAGCCGGCACCATTGGGAGTGCTCTTAGGAGTTTCAATTTATCATTCTTGGTGTCCCATTGTATGACCTTGGTATGAAAATTCCATAAATGGTAATAGGTCTCCCGTCCACTAAGTTTTTTACATTCATATTTTATTGAGTAAAAGTCAAAATTGGTCCTAAACATATGATCATTTTACGATTTTGGTCCTAAACTTTATCTTTTAGATTTTAATGTCCTGTACATTTTAAATTGGATCACAATTGGTCCTCCGTCAATAGTTCCATTAGTTTTATAACAGTCAACGGGTTTAACTCAATTTTGACCAATTAAACCTCTTAATTATGATGTTTAAATTACTAATTATATCATTAATTATTATTCTATTTATTACTCCTATAGAAAAAAACAAATATATTAATCAATAAATATACTAAACATTAGCCTGAAAAGAAATCATCTTCTAACAAATGGAAATTAAAATAACAAATTGAAATTTCAACAAATTCTTTCTCTTTTCCCAGAAAATGGATCGTCTTCTCCCTCCCGACGTTTTACCTAACATCTCCCTCCCCCTCGAGCAGTCCTGCACCCTTCCTCCGAAAACGACGTCGTCGAGCTCGTGAGGCTGTCCAATGAGTGCCCCACCCCGTTCGGCATTGCGGCCAGAGGCCACGGCCACTCCGTGAGGGGGCAGGCGGCAGCGCACGGCGGCTTGGTGGTGGATATGGCTTCGCTGGGAAGAAACGGGAGCCGGATTAGGGTTTCTTGGGAGGAAGGGTTTAGGGTATTACGGGGCCGGGCTGGCGCCGGGTTCTTGGACCGATTATTTGTACCTCATCGTGGGAGGAACGCTCTCTAATGCCTGGGATTAGTGGGCAGTCCTCTTTCTCTGGCCCCCAAATTTCCAATGTTCTTCAGCTCGATGTTATCACAGGTTTTGTTTTAATATCTCTATTTTTTTTCTCTATAGGAGTAATAAATAGAATAATAATTAATGCTATAATTAGTGACTTAAAAATCATAAGTAAGAGCTTTAATCGGTCAAAATTGAGTTAAATCTGTTGACTGTTATAAAATTAACGGAATTATTGACGGATGACCAATTGTGATCCGATTTGAAATGGCCCAAAAAATCTAAAAAATAAAGTTTAGGACCAAAATCATAAAATGGTCATATGTTCAGGACCAGTTTTGGTCTTTACTCTATTTTATTATAAAACAAATATAGGAGTATAAAAGTAGGATTCACTATCTTTTTTCCATCCACATTTCACTATTTTTTTTTCACAAACTTTCTTTTACATTTATTAAAATCTGTGTCAAACTCAAATGAGATTTCTAAAGTGGAACGAAGAGAGTAGTATTTATCAGTAATACTTTGGAGGGAGTACTATGTAAGGTCATCCTTCAAAAGGATATACGTACGATTTATAAATTTGTTTTTTTTTATCCAACCACAATGGCGGAAAACAGGATCCTATCAAATGGATACTCCATGAAACTCATTATGACAATTTTCTAAAGAAACTTTAATTCAAATACTCCCTCCGTTTCTTCATAGTTGCGTCATTTTTCCATTTCAGGAAGTTTCTTCATAATTGAGTCATTTCTATATATGGTAATCTTTTTCTCTTTCTTAATTTACTCTTTCTTACTTTATTCTCTCTGCATTTTCCTTTCTCTTATTTTTTATCAATTTATTTAACACACCCAATATTCATTTCTAAAACTCTGTGCCGAAAAGTTTCGCCTTAACTATGGCGAAACGGAGGGAGTAGCAATTTGTAAGTTTTATACTTATTACCTGAAACATTAAAGTTGTGTCAAATGCTATAACAAGTCAAATTCATTATTAAACAGTTTTCAGTAGTGTATAGTCTATATGAGTGTTGGTTGCGGAAGTATTAAAACAAATGACAAAATAAAATTTATAATAAGATTGAATATCCCTACATGGTGCATGCAAGGGAACAATTTAATTAGTTTGCAGCACAGATTTAATTCTGCAGATTTTTAGGAAGATTCTGTTACAAAATTCATCACAAGCATCTCATGTCACTATTCTCCACAATGATTCTACAATAACATCATTTCAATTTTATCATTTTAAAACCGTCTAACAATTATCTTCAACCTCCCCTCATTTTTTCCCTAAAACTTTTCAAGATTGAATTTTTCCTCATTCCCGGCTACTATTTTACGGTGAGTCACATCTTCGCATCCAAGAGATTGAAAGAATATTGTAAACAAAAATCACGTTGATATCGATTTTGACAATGTGAGACAACGAAATTAAAATAATTTCATCATCATTGTTTTGTTTTGAAGCTGCATTTCCATACAGAAATTGACAAAAATGGGGTTGATTTGATTTTGATCGGAACACAAAAATGGAGATGAACGAAATCGAACAAAACGACGTCGGCGCAGCTTCCGCAGAGGACGTTGACAGCGAATCCTCACAGCCACGAAGCTACCAAGTTAACCACCTCAACTCCTCCCAGCACCCGGTGCGGCGCAAGGCCTACATCTTCGACGGCGACGGCAGCTACTACAATCAGGAATGGAGCCTCAAAGAGGGCAAGGGCAAGGAATTCTGCTGGTACCACGTTGAGCTCCCCAAAGGAAAGCAAAAAATCTCCCAATTAGCCCAATACCTAATCGACGTCCTTTGCCCTCCATTGAAGCTCCAAGACATCCTCTCCCTGGCCAGTAACGGCCCCTTCTGCGGCCACGTCGACGGCGCCCTCGTCTTCCGTGTCAATTCCCCCGGCCCCCCTTCGAGCAATTTCACATTTAGGATCGCAGCTAGGGTTACTGAGCACTCGGTGATCACGGTCTCGTTAGGGAGGGTGCCTAGGTTGGGATTCTCCCCTGCTAATGAGTCTCTGCTGTATGAGATTCCTGCTGTGGAGAGCTCTGATTATGGTGGTGATGGTGTTAGTAGTAAGGGGACTATGGTGATTAGGGAGCATGTTTTGGATTTCTTGCTAACTATGAATCACTCGGAGGAGGCTGACAATCCGGTTCCTAGGTCTGTGTCTAATCTCGTTGTGCATATAATTGACACACATGTTGATCATCTTCAGGACACGGTGACCAAGCTCGAGATCGAGCTTGACTCTGTAGAGTTTGAGCTTGACAGAGGTAGGTGTGTGTTGTTGTGATAAGTTATCTAGGTTCGTTGTTTGTTTTTTATTTGGTTTTGATTTGGTTTGGTTTAGGTGGTTTCGACTCGAAGCAACAGATGATTGATGACAAGAAGTTCCCAAAAATGCATCTTGATCTGCAGAGGCTGTTGCAGGTAAAAACAAGTGTGTTTCGAAGAAATGCTTGAGTGATAAATGTTAGAAAATAGGGATATTGTATTGAAAGAGCGATGAAACGTGAAAGACTACATTGTATTGGCTTGATCGATTCAGGAACATTATTTAGCCTTCCATTTACAGGACAATGCAAATTGCCATCTATCGTGTAATGAGAACGCATATTGTCTCATTAAGTGCAAGGCTAATTACATGAGCCTTAGTAATAACCATTTCGCGAAACTTGAAAGACTACATTGTATTGTCTTTCGTTTATAGGAGAATGCTATTGTGTAATGAAAAGGCATATTGTCTTGTTAAGTGCAAGGCTAGTTACATAAGCCTTAGTAGTAATAACCATTTTGGGAAACTTGACTCTTTTCTTGATGAGTTGATGTTGTAGTTTTGTCTTCTAACAATGAATTCTGATGGTGTGGAGTGGAACTGCAGGTGATCGCGCATAGTGAGCAAGTGTTCCCTCGGGTGAAGGAGAAGTGTGGGTCAAAAGACTGGTTCACGTACGAGGACATTATCGCGTTGGAGGAGCTCATTGCCCTCATAAGGAGCCTCAAGGAGAACGTGAGGTTCATAGCTAACCGGGTCTCAGCATTGCAGGCTGGACTCGACAGTTGGCAGTCGGAGCAGATAAACAAGAAACTATACTACCTGTCCTTCCTCTCTATTATATTCCTGCCTCTCTCAATAATAACTGGAGGTATGATAGATTTTAATCCACCACTGAAGTTGGTTGAGAACGAATTCATATGTGTCGTTGATTGGATGTGTTTTCTAGTGTTTGGGATGAACGTGGGCGGGGTTCCATGGACGGGCCAGGATGACCCCGAGTTGAAGGATGGATTTTACAACGTGGTGGCGATATGCGTGGTGATGCTGGCGATGGTTCTCCTCTGCTTCCTCTTCCCGGGGATCTACAGCAACATCATGGGGTGGCAGAGGACGCGGACCCTGAGGAGATGCCTTTCCATTAATCATAAGTCCTACATTAGGCGAACCGGGGTGGGAGGCGAACCAATACAGAGAGGAGGGTACTCTCGTATTTAGACCTGCAAAGTTTAGACTGATGTTTGACTCAATTGTATAGAGGCTTTTCTTGGTAAAACTCATACGGAGTATTTGTCTTGTTTCTCTTGTAAAAAATATTTAAGTTACATTTTAGACGGAAAAGACTATTGTTTTTGGGTTGTTGGTTCGATTGATTCATATTTCTCTCTAGTTTTGAAATCTGTAATTTAGCTTAGTATTGAACGATCTTAATTCTAAAATGCTCTAGTTCTGATAAATCAAAATCCAGTTATTTCAAAATCTCGAATTCTAAAATCTTGTTGATTTTGAACGGGAAGATAGCCCTGGTTGTACAACGAATGAGGTTAGTGTGTTCAACTTAGCTATTCCCATTTTCCCTTACTCAAAACAAATAAATATTTCATCCTTATGCGATTTATTACCTTACTCTAACTCTACTCCAATTTTAAAAAATGTAAAACTAAGTGCGTAGTTAGTCATATTTTTATGTACTATTAATAAAATACGAGTTAGTAATATGCGAGATTTATTTATTAACAGTATTAAAACAAATAAACAAGCCAATTATTGGGGATAGATAATAAAGGAAATATAATTACTACCTCCGTCCTATAATAAATATTAATTTTTGTCATTTTAGTCTATTCCACAATAAATGTCCACTTTTACTTTTACTATAAATAATAACTGAATCCCATATTCCACTAACCCATTTCACCCACATTTATTATGAAATTAATAAATAAAAGTGGGACCCTTTAATACGAGCATTATTTAATTAGTTTAATTAGGGATTTGAGTATCTTTTCTATATTTTTATTTTCTTGTTCATTAAGTTAGTTATTAGCATTAAAATAAATAGAAGTTATTGTAATCATCGAGGTTTATCCTATGACCCTTACTTCATTAACTTTTTCAACTCACTCTTTTTTATATTTTTTATAACTCGTATCGAGACAAATGTAAACTCCTATTGTGGGACGAATGTTGTATTTGTTAATGGAGAGTACATGATATCCTAATTTTAGAGGAAATATCACCATTTGTTAATGGAGAAGTACCTGATATCCTAATTTTAAAGGAAATATAACCATTTGTTAATAGAGAAGTATCTGATATCCTAATTTTAGTGTTATATATTAGGAGGACCCTACCAACGAAGTCCAATCTAATTAGTCATTTGTAATCAATGAAAAACAATCACAATTCTTATGTTTATTTTCTTTCAAAGACACCCAATTCTTGAGTTTTAATTGATCGGACAATATGCAAGTCTTACAAAGTGGGTCCAGATAGAAGGAAACTTGAACCAGAAGGTTGATTAATTTAATGGCGGGACCTTCGTCAATGACCCTGTCTTTCAATCCCATGGCCTCTCTCTCCATATATGTTGAAGATGATATTCAAATAAAAATATTTTTTACTATCAAATTGAGAAATATAAGAGAATAATTTGAAGAGAAACTAAAAAAAGAGATAGAATAAAATAAAATATATTAATTTTTTTTATTTCTTTTTTTAAGAAACTCTCCCTAATTTTATATACTAATTTCCTTTACCTTGTTTGTATAACAATTTCACTTTAATTTTGTGAGTATAGTATTTATTCATTTGAGAAATCTCTAGTATTTATATGGATAAAAATAAGAGTAAAGGCCAAAACTGGTCCTGAACATATGATCATTTTACGATTTTGGTCATAAACTTTATCTTTTGGATTTTTTGGTCCTGCACATTTCAAATCGGATCACAATTGGTTCTCCGTCGATAATTCCATTAATTTTATAACAGTCAACGAATTTAACCCAATTTTGACCAAATTAGACTTATAATTCTAATTTTTAAGTCACTAATTAATTCCCTAATTACTTTTCTAAATATTCAATTAATTCACACGCCTTCTTCATCTTATCTCCTTCGCATCTCTGTCCCTCTGTGTCTGTCTTTGTCTCCTCCGCCGCCATCACTCCCCTCCCCCCTCCTTCTTCAACCAAAACCATCTCCCTCCCTCCCCCAATCAAGTCTCCTGCTAATCCCATTTCTCCCCCGACGCCTCAAACCTCCCAAATCCAAGAAATCATCCTCTACCTCGACTCCCTCGGCGTCGACTCCTTCCACTGCCTCCACTCTCACCCTCCCCTCCTCTCCACCCCCGTCTCCCAAATCCAATCCACCGTCGTCTTCCTCCTCTCCCTCGGCCTCACCATCCCCGACCTCCGCCGCATCATCCCTATGTGCCCCGACCTCCTCTCCTCTCCCACCTCCGCCACCGTCATCCGCGCCACCACCTTCCTCCTCCGCGAGGCCCGCGTCGCCGCCTCCTCACCTGCTGCGTCGACCGCCAGCTCCCCCCCGCACTCTACTTCCTCCAGGGGATTTAATGTACTATTCATTAACTAAGAAATAATTGAATATTTACTAAGGTCTAATTTGGTCAAAATTAGTTAAACCCTTTGACTGATATAAAATTAACGGAATTATTGACGGAGGACCAATTGTGATTCGATTTGAAATGTGCAGGATCAAAATATTCAAAAGATAAAGTTTAGGACCAAAATCATAAAATGACCATATGTTCAGGACCAGTTTTGGCCTTTACTCTAAAAATAATATACAAAGGTGGTGTTCGGTTTGCAAGACTAAATAGTAGCAAGATATAATCTTGCATAAGCCATGACTCAATATTAGACTAAAAAAAGATGTTTTGTTGGAATGTCAATTTTAATACTCCTTAAAAAGCATTTTTAGTTTGAATGCGAAGATGATGTATATTTACCATGATACCCTTCTAATACTTATCCTAATCATCGAGTCTAATATTTTGCGTTCATGTATGAATTTGCTCCAATAAACAAAAATATGTTAAATTCCATTTTCAAATAATAATCTGGCAAGGATGTTATTATTTTTATATTTCAATATTAAATTATCAAAACTTCAAATACAAATTACTACGATTCTATCAAATCTGTAAATATTCTTATGCTTCAATAATAGAAGAAGTCTTATTATAACTGTCATTTTTTTTAAAAGTAGGCATATTGCATAATATATTAATATATGATAAAAAAACACACATTTTAATAAAATATTATAAGAAAATTAAGATCATACCAATTTACAAATATTATAGGAAATAGGTTTGATAATCACATTCCACCTATTGACAAAATTAAATAAATTACAAATCAATAACTACATTGCACAAACTATTGACAAAATTAAATAAAAATACCAATTTTAAATAACACAAAATGGAAATTGGAAAAAATAACAAATAAAAATGAAATCGAAGTCTAAGTCCCTCCCTCTCTCCCTCTTTCTTCCTGCAAACCATCTCTTAGCAAAAGGGTAAATATGGAAAGTTAAGCAATTATAGAGGCCGATTATTTTTTTTTGTCGAAGGGGGGTAGGCCTAGATGACTAATAATGGGACTATTCATGTTGGACTTAATATCATATTGAGTCAGAGATAAAATATGACCAACCAAATGTAAAATTAAACTAATCTTGAGATTTAGTAGGGACAACCGAACAGGGCTTTAGCGGAATACTTTTACTCCATCATTTGCATTATATATTTTTTTCATAAATCTCTGAACTTTGTAAACGTTTTATTGATTTGGAAAATTGGAGTAAAAGAACGAAACGCTTTAATATGCGATAACATTTTACTTTCACTTTAAATCTGTTTAGAAATTGGAGTGCTGTTGGAATGCGATTGATGAGAAATTATTAGAACTGAGAAAGAAAGAAATTATTAGAACTGAGAAAGAAAGTGGCGATCTACCGCAATTACGATTTACGGCTAATAATATTGTCTCCTTGTAAATTAGTGAATTATCTTACAAACTTGCGAATAGAATTTGTAATCAAATTGAGTTGTAGTAGTATTCATTTTCGAATCGTCTGTTTAATTGAATTGTTTCCTTATTTGATAACAAACTTTATTTATATTTCCCACTTTATACTTGAGTAAAAACTTTGGGAGCTAATATACCAAAATCAAAATATTTTGGTCACAAAAAGGAGATCTAAAACAGAAATGTTGCGAAAATCAAACAAAGAGAACAAGAGGAAAATTGGCAGTTCAACAAATACTACTCCTCTGAATTCAGTTCAGGTGACAAACTCAATAACTAAACAACGATAAAAGACGACATAAAATTGCATTAATAAACTCAAGTTATTGATACGCTTACCCTCAAATTCAATCACACAGATGCTTGCGTAGCCTTGGCAGCAGCTTTGGCCCCTGCTTCCGCCGCCGCTCTCATATCAGCCGCCACACCTTGATACTGCGGCGGCTGCGCCATCACACCGCCGGGCGCAGAGTAGACCATCTGCCTCCCGTCGTATGCCACCGGCGCGTATCCTCCTTCCGCCACCATTCCAACACCGCCAGCTGTCCCCTGCCCCACCATCCTGTAACCCTCGGAGTATCCCCCTACCTTCTGCTGCTGCTGTTGCTGCGGCGGCGGCATGGTTTGAATTACCGGAGGAGGCACGGCGCCTTGCTGAATCATGTTGTACATCGGCTGCTGCTGCTCTCGGTATCCCTCTGCCGGCATCCTCTGAACCGCGTAGTAGCCTTGATTTGGGGGTGCGGTGGCTGGCCTCATCATCTGCGCCGGGTATGCGTTTGCTGGCGCCGGAATCATGTAAACTTGCTGTTGCTCTTTACCAATGTTGCTCGCAGTCGCCGGATTAGGATAGACTCCGGTAGGAGCCTGTTTCTCCGTCCAATAAGGAACGCCGCCGGGGATTGCCGCCTGAGGTAGCTTCTCCGGCTGTTTATTGTACTCGCCGCCTCCGGATCCGACGGAGAGATTGTCGTCGCTCTTCCTTCTGTACATTCCTTGCCGTTCCTCAATTTGCAGCCTCTGTAGATCCTGAATGTGCTTCTGGATCGGATCCGACCCGATCATAACCGGATCCTCAAACTCATGAACTCTCCCCGCCACCGCCTGATTCGCATTCGCCTTCTCAAATCCTAACAGAAAATCAACGCTATTCCGCGGCGGCTGCTGCTGCGGGGCGGCCGCGGGCACCGAAGGCTGCGGCGCGGAATTCAGCGCTTCCACGAACCGCTCTTTCTCCGTCTTCGCCTCCTCCGAGCCGAAACTCCGAGCCGAGGGGTTCAGGCTCGGAGTCTGGTTCGAAAACACGAAAACACGCAGCCTTGCCGGCTTCGGCGAAACCCTGAACAACCGATCGTACTCGGTCATCATGTGCTCCAAATCATCGTCATTCGTCACCGAAATCAAGGCATCCAGTTCCTCTCCTGGTAGCTGATACTTAAACGAGATATCGCCGGAATCGCAGAGCGCGGCCAGCTTGGAGAGCAGGGCGGCGAATTTGATGTTCCGATCGACGGAGAGGATCTTCGTCTCGCCGCCTATGTAGGAGAGCTGGTTATCGTGCGGCCGCGGGTTGACTTTTCCGCCGTAACTGCACATAAACTTGACCTTGTTGCAATTCTGCGACTGATGATCCTCCCACGGCGCGGAATTTTCGAACTCGATTTCTCGGGATCGCGGCGATGAACTACCGGACTCAGGGTAGGAGGAATTGTAGGCATAATTTTCCATAACTTCAGTGGTGATCGGTGAGCGAGGGAGAGAGAGAGGGTTTCCACTTTCCAGAGATTTAGCGAGTGTGTGAAGTGGCTCCACCATTCAAGGTTTAAGAACTTCACATAACGGTGCACATACATTTCCGTGCACCCAGAGTTTTACTGTGACGCGTTGTGTGGATAGAGCGGGTGAGGATAACAATTGCTTTGATGAATTCCATATATTTCCATTAAGCAATAAATTTACTTTTTAATTTAATAAGTTCAGATAATCAAACTTTCTTCAATATTTATAATCAATGAGGTTTTGTTTGTCCCTCTATCTATCGTTCTGTAATTTTTTATTATTATTACTAAATACTTTAAAAGTGTTACTACTCCCTTAAAACAAAGTAGAATTAGTGACAACCATGTAAGTGTAGTCCGGTGATATTTTCTACTCATAACAAAATAAATGTAACAAAACATAATTTTAAATTACACAAAAAGGTTCGTTTGATCACTTTATGGAACTTCAAATCTTCAATAGCGAAATTATTCTTTATTTAAAGGATGTATCCAGTGGCGGACGCAAAATTTTTTTTCAGTAGGGGCTCTACGAGTAGAAATTTTATACTAATATATACTCTCTTTATGTTCCCTCATAATTGAGGCGAAACTTTTCGGTACGAAGTTTAAGAAATGGATGTAAAGTGTTATAAATAAATAGATAAAAAAGTAAGTGAGAGAAAAAAAAAACTGAAGAGAATAAAGTAAAAAGTGAATAAAGTAGTGGGAATAAAGTAAGAAAGATAAAAAAAAATTACTACTATATACAGAAATGACTTAACTATAAAGAACTTTCCAAAATGAAAAAATAACTCAATTATAAAGAAAAGAATAGAGTAGATATGAAACATAGTAATCATGAAAAAAATAAAAAGCACAACAACTATAAAAATGCATAAATATTTTATTAGTAAAACTAAACCTATACATAAATGAAAATGCTGCTATACAATAATTATAGAAGCAGATATGACTTAAATCAAATTTAAAATATTCAATTCAAGATTCAAACTCAAAATTAAAATAAAAAAAATCTCTAATCCAATCGTCTTAAATTAAAATTAAACATGTTAAACTAAACCATATTATTAAAATATCACAAAATCCTGTATAAATTTTACCAATGGAGAGTATATTTTTGTTTTGCATATTTTAAACAGTTAAATTAAAAAGAAATGAATAAAAAGTAAAGAAAAACTGATGTTATGCGGTAATAATGCAAGAAGACATATATATATATATATATAAGCATTTGTTTTTAAATTATTAAAATAAAGAACTTGACATGCTTCTTTAGGCATAACAACTCGGCACTTTTTGAATGGAGTTTTCTAATATAATAATATTTTTTACTCTATTAATCATGTTTTATGAGTTAGTCTTCTTCTTCCTGTAGTCGCCGTCTGCCATAGTTCTTAGTTTTCATCTGTAAATTTTCTTTTTCAGGTAAGTTCAGCCCCTTTAATCAATCAATTTTCAATAATTTAGTCCCCAACAACATTCATACAGTAGGGGCTTAAGACATTTTTTCCAAAAATTTCAAAAAATTAGAAGTATAAAAAACCAAAAAATTATTTTGGGTAGAGGCTTAAGCCCTCCCCTCTCCTTTACTGGGTCCGCCCGTGGATGTATCTAAGTAAATTAAAATCCATAAGAAAAAAAAAATCAATGAATTAGGCGTAACTTTTTCTTTTTTTTTTGTTTGGCTTTTCAAAATACTACTATCAATTAAGTATGGCTCATTAATCTTGTGATTTTGTTTAGGGTACCTTTGTGGCCTGATATGTGTGACAGGTTTATTAATATCAATGAAAAGGACACAAACAATTCAGTCCATTCTATTTCGAAACTTGGAGATGTACACTTTTAATAGGGAGATAATTTATACAAACACCAATATAATTATCTAAATTGATTCAGCATATTAATTTACACGTATTTGACTGTATTTTTCATGAACCATATAGTAATATACTTTTATGTGACTATTCGATTTGTTAGACAAAATAATTATGAGATATGGTCTAATATTTAGTAGTGAGATTCTTTTAGTTGAAGAACTGACTATAACTAATTATTAGGAATACATGGTCTATGATTGATTGTGATATATGGTCTATGATTGATTGTGATATTAAATTTTATAAACCAAATACAAGTACAATACTCCACATATTATAATTTCGATAATCTTGTAAATCAAATCATCCTTATACGTACCTTATTGGAAAAAAAAAATACTCCTGATACTTTCTATGCAACAATAATGGTATTTTTTTTATGCGTTTAGTTTTTATGATCGATAAAAATAGATACTCGGATATTTGTAATCTTATTTCTAGGACTTCATTAATCCCATCTTATGCGTTTAGTTTTCATAATTACTAGTAATAAATTAATCTAAAATACAAAAAATGGATTCGAAAAATATGGGATAGAGAAATAGACGTGACTGAAAGGCGTGCATATTCAACACCTATTAATGAAGGGATAACACGACACGCTTTCACTGGGAGTTCACACCCACAGGCATCACATCTAAATTCCAACAATTTCATTTTTGTATTCTTCATTACTCATAATTTTTCCTTCAAAACAATAAAAATAGTCCAATATATATGCTCATAAAAATATTAAATTCTTACTCTAATTTCTTCCTAGGAAAAGGAACATGAAAAAGTTAACTTTTATCGTTAAGAAAAATTTACTAGCTGCATAAAATTATAAAATATTTGTAGTTTTAGTAGGGAGACAACCAAGATTATTAAATGAAGGAACATCAAGCACGATGAACAACACGAATCCACAGTTCACTCTCAATTTTCGAACCTCGCAGGTATATGGGAACTCTAAGTACATAATAATAATAATAATAATAATAATAATAATAATAATACTTACAAATTTTAATTTTAAAAACAAGGGACCAGATTAGTCCACATCAAACACCTATATGGATATTAAAATGTATATTACCTATACTCTCTGAAGTTATAAATCAAATACTCTCTGAAGTCATAAATCATGACGTTTTCCTTGTTGAGGAAAATAGAATATACTTTAGGATGGATATTAAAATGTATATTACCTATACTACTCTTGTTTAAAAAATAAAATATTGTTTTTTTAAATACTAGTAGTATTTATTAAATTTATTAATTATGAATTCAAAATTTAACTATTGCAGTGAAACTTTATTCATCACCGTATTCATTTGTTTTACCATGCCATTTTCGAATAAATTACTCCATATGAATTTGTGAATCGTGGTTTGTCTCCAAGCCAGAATATGTATAATAAAAAAATATATCTAATGACGTGTAGATAAGTCTTTGCTTAAAATTTGGTTTTATATGTTTGATTTTCAATTTCTTTTATTTTTATCACAGCTGAATCTTGAGATCATTGTTACACTATAACTAATAATATTATTAGTATTAATTATTATCGGTCCTGTACCATACTAGTGCATAATAACATCTCAACTCAAATTTTACCAATTGACGATTAAATTATTTATAATAAAACGATCACTAGTATATAACTGCACCCATAATATACGGTACATTATATACTACTCCTACTGTGGGTCTGGTTAGATTGATATTTTTTTATCTAATTAAAAACTAAGATGCATTTTCAGCCACTCATTCATAATTTTTGCGCAATGTCAACTACTGAGTCATTATGTCAACTAGAGGATATAATTGTCATTTTCGCGCGATGTCAACTATAGAGGCATTATGTCAACTACGATCTCAACAACAAACGTTATTTATGTTAACTATTATGTCAACAACAACATTTTACAAATAATTAATGTCAATAACAAATATTTTCATGTCAACAACCTATATTATTTATGTCAACAAATGAATAACATACTATGATATATGTAGTTGACATAATATATATGTAGTTGACATGGATTGCACATATAATTGACATTATATGTGTATAGTTGACATGAATTGCATAATTAGTTGACGAGATTAATAAAAAAATATGTATTTCCAATTCCCTTTGCTGGATGTTTCCGCCGTTTACCACCAATCAAAATGTATTTTGTTAAGAAACTGATCACTGCTCCCCTAAATAAAAATAAATCGAATTGATTCTGATTCTGCCATAGATTTCTTCAGCAAAGCCAAATCCATGAAGCTGAAGAGCCGCCACGAGAAACACCTAACCGCCGACCCCGACGGCGCCTCCGTCTTCCAGGATCGTTCGGATTCCGCGGCCGCGATTTAGGCGGTGGAGGGCGCGGAGCTGCTCCGGCAAGTACCTGATGGCGAAGGACGAGGAGTTCCTCCTCAGCGTCACCGGCAGGAAGGTCGTGCAGTCGGTGTAGCCAATCGCCAACGACGCCTTCGTCCTCAGCATTGACACCGATTTCGACGGCTGAATGAAATTGATCAAACAAATCACCGTGGAGCTCCGATTGGAAGGGCAGAAGACGGCTGATCAAAATTCTGCAGCAATTCGATTGGGAATTTGGGGAAAATTTATGCATTTTACAAAGGATTCAAAATGTGCAAGGAATTAGGGCTCGTGGATCGCGTTCAGCGGCTGGACTCTAATTATAATATGAAATTACCATTCTACCCTTTTATAATAAATTAATTCAAAAACATTTTTTGTATGGCAAAATCTGGATCACTCATTTAACAAAAATGATCATTTAATAAAAATGAGTGGCTGATATTGCATCTCATTTCCCAATTACCCTAAAAAATCTCAATTGATGATGGACCTCTATTAATAATTCTAAGAGCAAATCAAGATTTCAATTATGAGTTTATTATAAGTTATACTGTTTGCCCCATTAATTGTATGAAACGTGAATATTTGACATTTAATCCCATTCTTTGATTGAGGTACGTACTGTATACTACAGTGAAGTTTTATTTGTACCTTTAGAGCATCCGCAATGGTGCTTAGGCCAGCCATAGGCCAGTCATTCTCTCCCCTGCCACGTCAGCAACACTAAAAATACCACCTGCCACATCAGATTTAGGCCAGCCATAGGCCAGCCGCAATAAAAATAATTCAAAATATACTACATTTACGGAATTAAAATTACGATTAAAATACGGAATTAAATTTACGACACATATACGGGAAAAATAATCCATTCCATTAAAAAAAAAGTACAAAGATTTTAAAAAAAAAGTACATGATTTTTTTTTAAAAAAAAGGTCTTCAACACACGAGCCCCGCCACTCTCTACTCCTCATCGCCGTCGCCGTCGCCGTCGTCCTCGTCGTCGCGCCGCCGTCGCCGCCGCCGCTGCCGCCACCCGTGGTATCTGAGCCCACGTCGGAACCCCCCAGCCATGACCTCGCGATCTCTAAATCAGCACGCATGCTCTCGAGCATCTCGTAAAGAAACCTCTTCTCCGTAGGGTCAGTGGCGTTCTTCCACTCTCGGAAGACCTGTAACATCTGAGCCCGCGTTTGGTTACGCGAATGGAGAGTGTACTCGAGTGGGGCGGCTGGGAGGGCGGAGGACTGGACCTCGCGGGGCGATAGGGGGGATCCGCCCCTCGCAGCCCGCTGCGCCCGCTTCTGTCCAACCGGGCGGGGGCGACCAGTAAATGAAGGAGGGGATGGAAACTCCTCAGCATCCGGGGGGAGGTCGTGGGATCCGCCGCTGCTGCCGCTGTAGTCGCCGCTATAGTTAAGTCGCTACTTCTTCGGCCACCCAGCGTCGCACCCCGCCCGGAACTTCTCGGAGTCCTTCAACAACAAGAAGCACTCCCAGAAGGTGAACTCCTTATACTTCCCCTCCAAGGGGAACTGACTCGCGGCTATCCTCCGGGCGTCGTCCTCAGTCTGCCCACTTCTGAGCTGATGGAGGGCGTAGGCGTACAAATTCGCAAAACGGCCCACCGCGGCCCTGGTGCGCTCCCACCCCTTCCGGACCTCCTCGTTGCTGAAGTCCTTCCCGTGCGGGCAGTGCCTCTTATAGGCAGCTCTGATCTTCGCCCATATGTTGACGACCCGCTGGTTGTTCGCAACCAGTGGATCGTCGCACACCTCCAACCACCCCTTGGCCACCCGGGCGTACTCATCCTCCGTCCACTTCCTCCGGCCAGTGGCAGCGGGCTGCGATAACTCGCCGACCGCCTTGCCCTTCCCCCTCCCCCTCGTCTTCTTCTTCGGCGCGGCCGGCGTCGCTGGAACGGGAGTATCATCGTCCCCGAGATCGATCCCCATATCATGCAATGACAGAAGGTCATCGCCAGAGAACTGCGTCTCCACCGGGGTCGACGTGTGAGACGAAGCCGTCAAAAAATCAAGCGAGGGCTGATATACCGCGTCCCCTCCCGGTGACCCCTGCACCCCCCCCCCCCCCCCTCGGCATCCCGGGATGCATACCGTGCGGCATCCCCCCTGCCACATCATCCCCATCATCTGCTGCAGCATCATCTGCTGCTGCATCTGGGGCATACCCCTCCACCCGGGCGCTGACTGCCCGCCGCCCGGCATCCTCCACGGCATACCCCCCAGGTACCCCCCCATCGCCCCCCTCCCCGGCGCACCAGCCATCATCCCCATCATCTGATTCCAAGGGATGTTAAACCCCGGGCCCATCTGCCCCCATCTAGATCCCACGGGTACTGTGGGAGTCTGAGATCCGCTCGTCGCCGGACGGGACTCGTTGTTGTGATCCATCGCTCGATGATGCTCTTGTACAGAAAGTTAGAGAGAGAGAAAACTCGTTAAAACAAGTGGTGCAAATGAAAATGAAAAGGAAATCGCGTTTATATATGATTTAAAAAAAAAATAAAATTGAAAATCGGCGCTGGCCGATCGGGCCTCCACAATGGCGGCTAGCCGATCGGCTAGCGCTTCGGCCAGCGACGAGTGATCGGCCAGCCCACGCCGATCCGCTCGCCGAAATCGACCTCGCCGATTGCAATGGTCCGGCTAGCCGATCGGCTAGCGCGACGAATCGGCTAGCCGGTCGCTAGCCGACCATTGCGGATGCTCTTAGGCGGTTCATCATATTACAGAATTTCTATGTGATGTGTGCAGTGATTTTAATAAAAATGTTTTGGTCAATAAATATATGATCACACAAAATTTTATAGTAAATTTTTATACTACTATTATAATAAATAAATTAAATAAATAGAAAAATATGTGTAAGGTAATGTTTTGGCAGGATTTCCAACTATCATCTTTCAGAGTCAGTAATATGATCAGGGTAGTCAGAAAATGGCTTCATAAACTATTGAACTATTGAAGGACAGTACATATATTTTTCTGACCAAGATTATCGAAGTAGCAAATCAACGATAATTATATAGTAATGATTAAGAGAAAAATATTTGATATTCCACAGATGTCTGCTTAATATTGTGGCAGGAACAGTCTATAGAGATCGAATTTTCATTTAGTAGTAATTCTTACTTGTTCTATAATACAGTAATATTATCTGATTTCACTAAACTAAAGTAATTTGAGATTTAGTCCGACGACTATGCATCACGACGAACATAAAAATCAGTTCCCATGATATCATGCCTTGAAAATTAAGTCTGGATATTATATTTAATGATGGAATCGCAGACATGTAACTATTAGCAGGGGAATCAACTTCTAACCGGCCATTTTGATATAATTAAATAGAGAAATTTACTCCTATATAAATTGATAAATACTTCCTTCGTTCCTAATAATTTGTCATCATTTAATTCAGTATGAGTTTTGAAAGATTCAAAGATGTAATGGAAAATAGGTTGATAAAGTTAATGATATGCAAATCTTATTTTTATATAGTATTAATTTTAATAAAATTTGAATAGGTAAGAATTAATGGAATATGAGGTCCACCATCATAAATAATAAAAGTGAAAGATGATAAATTTTTAGAGACCGAAAGAATAGTAATTTTGGTGAATGATCAAAACTAAAAATTCTAGATTATTTTTTTTGAACAAAGTAGTAATAGTATAAATGTTCAAATCATTGAGGCTTTGTGGTTCTCAATTCTCATCAACCATCATAACCTATGAAAGCTTTGTGGAACACAAATAATTGGAGAGAGAAAAATGTTTGCATTGATCAATTAAGTAAAGAACTTAATTTCTCATTGGAGAAAGCAAGTGTTAAAAGTGTATTCCAAAATCCAAATGCTTAATCTCAATCATTACATTCACTGAATACTCCATGGATGTTAATTTAAGCGTGGCTCGTGAATGGGGTTAGACATTAATTTTAACACAGTGCATTGCTTCATGCAAATATATAGTAGTACTATATTTTATTTTCATTTAGGTGTGTCATGGTGTGTGTGTGAGTACGTGAGAGTTTAAGGATTATATCTGCAATACTCACTATTTATTTATCGAGACCTCAGAAATAACATACTACATACATACGACAAAAATAATTACTCCACAAGATACAATGCCAGAAACTATACAACAAAAACAAAACAGATCTAAGACTTGAACCGATATAAAATTAAAAAAAAAAAAACAAATTTATTTAGGCTCAATTATCGCATAAAGATGAAGGCTTTTAGTGATACACATTTATGGAGTATCAAAGATCTCAAAGAAAGACAATAACAAAACCACTAAATATCAACACCGGACCTCAAACCTTAGATCTAGCCACGAACCTGTAGTCACTACCACGACCATACCTAAACCACATAGGAACCTCTCAGGTTAGAGATGGGTCACATGTATTGGGCCTTAAGTATTGGGCCACCATATATATGGGCCGCAACATATCACAAGAGCAAATGCCTTTCTTTTTTCTCTCAATTTCACCATTCGGCAGTGAAAATAGACAATTAAAACATTTTTGTCTTTCTCATCGAATAGAAAAGTAGTAATTACTTAATTAAAATAACAAAGGCTTTCCTGAATAAATTTTATTTAATCTTTCCATCTCTATTTTAGCCCATGTACTGTTTCAATAATTAAATGGATCGATTTTCATCATATGCCATTTTTTAAAATAGAAAAAATCGCTATTTATGTCCAAGCACTTGATCGGGTATCAAGCAAATTGTTTTAAATAGATCTCAAACCACACATTACCAATTTTCGATTTTCTACTGTTAAATTAATTACTAAGTGAGGAATTCTCAACAATGGTTTCGTGGTGTAGTTGGTTATCACGTCAGTCTAACACACTGAAGGTCTCCGGTTCGAGTCCGGGCGAAGCCATTATTCTTTTATTTAATTTTAAATTTTTTAAAACCTGACCGACCCGACCCGACCGGTCCCACAAACCGAAAACTACGTCAATCAACCAATAAAATATCACCATTCGTATCACTAACTCAATTCCTATTGGTCTTCAATTCCACGTCATGCCTCTACCGATGAAATATAGCTCTAGAAGCATCGAAATATATCGAGAAACAGAAACTTTAAATGCAAAAATTCCATCTTTTCATTCTTCTTTGCAATACATTCAATACAATTTTCATCAGCCAATCAATTGATTAGGCCCTTGATTTCCATTCAGAATTTCGTAATCTTACCTTCTCGATGGAGCTAAGGTTTCGATCATTGAATTTGGCTGCATTCCTTTGTTTGGTTGTGATTGGATTTCAGGTTTCGAAGTCGGCCGCTCTGATTGCCACCCATGATTCCTCCAATCCACCATACCCCAAAGCAATTTCGGTAATCACCTGATGCAATTCGACATTCTCTTCTCTTGCGATGAATTTTTTCTTATGCATAAAGTTAGGTTTGCTTATAAGGTTTTTAAATTTGCTGGGTGATGGTAATAGGATTTGAAGGAGGCAATTGTGAAGGGATTAGGGTTCCAGGCTGATGAATTTAAGATATCTGGGTTTGATTTGAGGGACGCACAGATGGGAAAGTCAGTAGCTTATGAATTCGATGTGGAGATTGATAATAAAGTAATGCCATTTAAGCTTTTGGAGGATGTGAATCGTTGGGAATACGTGGATTTGCCTATTTTCCAAACAGCGCATTCGGCTAGGCTGGGTGAGGAAAACGGTTTAGTGGAGACGAAGAAATTTGATGATAATCTGCCTGTTCTTGCCCCTTTCCAGCTGGCTGGCCCAATGGAGCTTTGGATTCAAGATGCCAAGGATATGCGAATCTCATTACCTGTAAGTCTAAGTTAAGGTTTCATGATTGATGTTGATAGATGTCATTGGTTGTATGTTTTTGTCCTGTTCTTGCTCTTGATCATTGAGTGTTGAGGACAGTTTCTGTTGATACTTGTCTGTTATAGTTTCATATAGTATTTGTTTGATTGTGGCTTTGGAAGATCGAGCTTCTTGCTTCTTATTTGTGTTGAGTATAATGCTTGAGGAACGATATGACTGGTAGTAGACGATGTATCTTTCACTTTTGACAGCTAAAGTTATATTGCATAGTGCCAAACTCTTTAGTAATTATTCTTGAGAGGTAGTATGGAATTATGAGGCACGATTACTGTTAAATACATAGATCCATAGGTATTGTATCTGGAATTGAACTTATGAGTATGGTGATCTGGATTTGTGCATCTATAGGTGACATTTTTTGCTATATATGACTGATGAGTGGAGATCCATTTTCAACGCAAGAATTACTGTACATTGTTGAGGGCAGTTTCTGTGAGTGCATTTCTGAGGGAATATAATTGTTTGATTGTGGCTTTGGAAAATTGAGCTTCTTGTTTCTTATATTGAGTTGAGTATGGTGCGTCAAGAACGATATTCACTATCTTTCACTTTTGATAGCTAACATCATTTAATAGCGCCATCAATCTTGATAGGACTATGAGGCATGATTTCCGTTTAATGGATTATATCTGGGAATTGAACTTATGAGTATGGTGACAGCTTTTGCTTTATATGAGTATGATGAGTGGAGATCCATTTTCAACTTAGGATTTTCTGTTTGATGTCGATGGATGTCATTGCCTGTATATTTTGTTCTTGATCATTGAGTGTTGAGGATAGTTTCTTTTAATGCTTTTCTGTTAGAGTTTAATGTAATTATTTGATTGTGGCTATGGTAAATCGACCTTCTTACTTCTTATATTGAGTTGAGTATGGTGCTCGAGGAATGATATTAGCTACTAGTAGACTATGTATCTTTCAGTTTTGACAGCTAACAGTATTCCAAAGTGTCAAACTCTTTAGTACATCAATCTTGGGTAGACTATGAGGCACTATTACCATATAATGTATGAATCCATAGGTTGATTTAATTGTATTTGGAATTGAATTTGTGTATGAGTATGGTGATCTGGAATTGCACATCTATATGTGAAGAGGGAAACTAGGAAAACAATTTGCTTTGCTTCTCTTATCTGATTTAGTGATTGTTCTTCGATGCAGCATGACGTGGATGCCGGTGTGCTGAAGAAAGTGATTCTAGCAGATGGTGCCGTAGTCACTGTTAAGGGTGCTCGATCCGTTAGCTTGCGTCATCCAATTGAGCTACCGCTGCCATTTAATCGGACCAGCAGTAACTTTGCATCAGGTATTTTAGCTCTAGCCGAGTGGCTACGCAATGCCGCCCAATCCCATGACGGCCCTCTTCTTTCCCTTCGCATTGTTGGACCAACATCGCTCACATCCCCTACCTCTTCATCGCCTTCATCCAACAACCGGCTCAAGTTAAAGCGCCTCGCTCCTGGTCTCGTCGAGCTATCCTCTGCATCAAAGAGGAAATCCGTGAAATCCAGCAGCACAGCCATTGATCTCCAAAGTGAAGCCACTGCGCTTCTTGCGCCTGATCGCTTCAGCACAATGTGGCCCATCACATCCATTGATGGCTCCAACTCTAACCTGGTCGGGTTTGAGGCTCTGCTGTCGTCCGTGCTGGGTCCCAAAGCGGCTAAGGAGGGTTCGTTCAAGCTTGTGAAGGCGGATGTTTCGGCTCAGACTTTTGTGAAGATGGGTTTTGTGGTCGAGAAGAAGACGGGACAAAGCGATGGATTCAATATGTCTGGTTTCCCGGAGTGGAGGACGAAGCCACAGTCTGTGAGGATGCATTTTGAGGTGCTGGCTAAGGTGGACGGGAACAAGGTTGTACCGGAGAGGGTGGTGCAGATCGATCCGGTGATCGGAGAGGATACTGTCGCGGAGAATGTCATGACCGGCAACACGACCATGTCCAAGGTTCCTGTAGTGTACCAGCCTTCTTCTCCATTTGCTCTATGAAGTATGGTGATCATATTTTGTGTTAATATAAATGCTTTTAAAAACAGACCGGCAAGTGAACCGTCAAATATAGCGGTTTATTGCTCAATCGATCAGACCGGTCTAACTATTTATCAAGCCAGAATACCGTACTATATCCCTATATATATTTATTAAGTATATATATTATAAAAAAAAAATTAAACTTAGTGAATGATAAACTAAAAAAATTATCAAATACAAGTCCTGAATCAGATAAAATACTGATATAGTGCTAACAAGAACATGCATACAAGTTCACAATTAAGCTCAAATGTCTAATAATATTCAAATAAGATTATTGAAACATCTTAATTCTTAACTAATAACAAATCAAAATTATAGATTCAAATCATGATATTGAGAACCATGATTTGCTTTTTAGGAAAATGGATAATTTCTAAACAATTGATCAAAAACCGATTTATCGGCAGCTGATTCAGGCCGGGTCGAGCTGGACCGGTTTATTGGGTTCATAACGGTTCAATATTCTAGCATGTCTTACGTCCAAACCCGATCAGAATCAAATCGGCCAGTAGGTGTTGAATAGATATTCACACATACATAAAACACGATTTACATTTAGTTTTTTTTTTTCTTTTTCCAAAGTCTCATATTTTTACTAATGTTTTATGCATATATTTCCCATTTTGGTTTCGTCGGGACAAATTTAGCGTTACTTAGCCTTCCACGTAGGATTAATTTGTTAATCAACCAAGCAAAATGATTGATACTAGTAGTATAGTTACTTTGATAGAATCGACAATCTGTGCACCACAGAATGAAAATCTACTTTTTCAGGCAAATTAAGACTTCATAATTTCCCTTATTTATTGTAGCAAAAAAAAGGTGATGCGGTCACCCTGGTCGCCCCCACACCCCGGCCCGACAGTTTGTGAGGGGATTCAATCAGGGTACACAGTGGCCCGTTAGAGAGGAGGCCTTCAAATACCAAGATTTGGGACTTCAGATCTTGACGTGGGTTATTTGTTGGCTAATCAAATATAAACAAATAAACAATACAATATGTCCATTTAATTGATTCATCCTATTATGACATGCATGTCTAGCTCTACCTACCAATCATTATCTCACCCTGCTGAAATTTTCCTCTAAAAAAGTCATGTTGAAATTTGGATTCATTGTGGTATAGACCTCCATCTATGACTCAAATGTTTGTAAAGTCCATAACCATGATATCACCTTCATATTATCATATATATATATGCTGGTTTTGTAAATATGCTATTCAGATGGCTCAAGTTACTTGATTCATATTCCTTTATGTGATGTCCCAAGTTAATTATCTCATTTTATCTCTTGCCAAAAAATAAACTCTTATTCTTTCTTCTAGTATTATTTTTTCTATTTAACTCGTAAACATTTTTCCCAATTATTGTGGCAGATGAAACGTCTCACTTGAATCGGAACAAAAGAACGAATCAATTTCTCATTTAAGTAGTAAGTATTAACTATCTGAGCACAGCTTTTTAAAAATTATCTAACATACATTGATATGAATTTTTATTTTTATTTAAAAAATCAATGTTTTGGCATCTCTCAATAATTCTGGTTTTGTAATATAGCCATGTTCTTTATAAAATATAATGTGAAGCGATCAAGCATAAATAGGTAGTAGAGAACGTCCAAATCCGAATTAAATCATTAATGTTTTCTACATTAAAGCCCACAAAAGTTGAGAGCTAGGTTTGGTTAGAGACATGTTGTTGTCATGCCACCATTCTTTAATTGTTGTCATTTTCTGAACTTAATAATAATCTTTGCTAGTTGCATAACAAGATTCTCTTGAGATTGAGCAAATTTAAATATATGTACATATAACAAAATTTTTAATTAATAAAACAATCATGCATAATCAATTAATTAATTATGTTTTCCAATATTATGATTTAAGATGTGCTTGGTGCGATAGTGTGATTCGTATGTCCATTAAATTCATTCGCTTGTCATTTAACTCTTTCATTTCTATTTCAATGTTATTCCTAAGTTCATTCCTTTCCTGAATATTTTGTTGCATTATCATAGTAGTATCAAACAGCTCCTTGAGCAAAACTGTAACGCCCCACTTTTTCAAACCCTAATTTTCGGGTTATAAAATTTTTGCATTAAATGCCTTAAATGCTATGATATGTGAATTATTTGATGAGTGATTAATTGCATAGTGTCTTTGTGACCTAATTGCGTATGAGAATGGAGATTGAGTTGAATAGTCAACTTGTTGAAATGTTGACGTGGTTATTGAATAGTCAAAGATGTGGAAAAATGATGTGGCCGTTGAAAGGTCAATACGTTGAGAAAAGGGAGTGGAAGTGAAGAGATGATTGATCTGAATATGTGTATTTTTGATGCGGAGTAATATAATTGTGGGGGAATTATTTATTTTCCTAAGGGATGAGTGAGAATTAAATAGGAGCATTTGTTAAAGCATGTGGAATTTTCGGCCATCGTGATTATTGGAGAAGAAATAATATTTTTTATTCTTGGATTTAATTATTTTGTTTGGGATAATTATCCAAATTAAATCCAAAGTCCAATTACTCTATAATTCCTACATGGAATTTTCGAACTCCACCTTTGATTATTCCCATGAGATTTTCGAAAATCTCATATTTTGGAGAAGAGGGAATTATTTATTTATTTGATCCCTTATTTATTCTCTTCCATGAATAAATATAAATATGCTAAAATATCCTAGCATATCTTGCCAAATCTAAGAAGATATTGCATATCCTAATTAAATTAGGATTTGAAATTCAAATCTCTTGGAAGAGTTGAAAAAGTCACGCCACTTTTGGCTATTATTGAGGAGTATTTTATTTATTCTTGCTCCGTGATATATTATTCTACTCCGTGAAATATTTGAATTAAATCATAGGCTAAATTAATAGCCTAGATTTCGAAAATTCTCTCCTAACCACCTCCAAATTTTCGGCCCCTATAACCAACAAATCTTCCCAAATCTCTAATTATTTAATTAAGGGATATTATTATTTGTGACTCTATAAATAGGAGAGAAACCCTAACCCTAGAGATCACAAAACCGGCGCCCACTCTGCCCAATATTTTCAAAAATCTTCTCCCCACTTTCTCCATATTTTCTTCAAGTTTTCTTCAAGATTTCTTCATCAATTGAGAAGAATTCAAGTGAAGTTCAAGAGATTATTGAAGAATCAAGACTAATTCCTTGTTTCTACCGTTCGTTCTTTTGGAAAAGGTACTTTAAATTTTGATCTCCTCTTCTTCTACCGATTAATCGGTATTCTTGAATCCGCATGCATCTAGAACGAGTGAAAGGGGTTTTAGTTGGTGAATTTTGCGATGCATGGATGTGTGTGTGTGTGTGTGTGTGTGTGTGGCCGAGAGTGTGTGTGTGTGCACGTCTCGATCGGCGTGCACAATTGTTGTGTTCGTGTGCGTGTGTTATGTGTGTGGAACACTCATACGTGTTACGAATTATTGGTGAAATTGGAGTTGTTATTTGAATAAAAATGATATGCTAAGCATACTTTGATTTTGATTGATGATTTTGAAAATAATCGATGGGAAAAAGGGAAATATGGGAGACATGCATGATTTGAAATCAATGATTGAAACTGATTTGTGATACGCCTAATTTAAAGGTGATACTTCGCGCTCTCAGCGTGATGAACGAGGAGAAGAGAATTCTATCGAGCTAAACCTACGAGGTGGGCTTTCTTTTAAAATAAGGACATTGTCCTAAAATGATATTGATGAGAATGAAAGATGTGTTATCATGCCTTGATTTGTTTTGTCGTGCCTATCCCTCGTGGCTATGCCACTATTGTTATAATCGAATTCGGATCCTTGTAGAGCCGCAAACTCTACTTGGGTTAGTGTACACCAATGTTAGACCGAGAGTCAGCGTACGGGTTGGCCGGTCTAGTGACCTGGATTGCGGCCGCAGTCCTTGTCATGTAGAATGAGGATATGGTAAACGTCGATGAGAAAAATGGTTGCGCGACCGTGATATTTGAGAAAGAAATATTTTGGTGCCTCGGGTCTTTCTAAAGTTAAAACCCCGATGGACACTTGAAAGTGGCATGATAATAACTATATTTGTGATAAAACTGTTTTCGGCAATGAGCCCATTGAGTATGATTATCGTACTCAGCCCTGCATGTGTTTTCCTTATGTGCAGGTTGAGTGGTGACGAGCGGGCGGCGGTGTTGAGTAGAGAATAATAAGATGATCTGTTGGTACTTAAGGTGTCGTTGTGTCCTCATACATAGCCTCACTTCTTTCTTGGTCGCTTCCGCTATTGATTATGAAAACCGTGATCTTTTGTTGGGATAAATACTTCTATTCTTTCTTTCGTGGGTATATTTTGGGGTATGAACAGTTAGAGATATTATCTCGAAAACTTTGTTAAGCTTTTATTTTAAATAAGTCTTTTGTTGGATTCCTTTGCTAAGGCATGATTCTTACTCTACTTAATTGTTCATTTAATGCTTTGGTCAAATCCCTTTCTATTGAAACCCTAGTTTATGATCTTTGATGCATTTAAGTCTACCTAGTCAGCGAACGCCGCATTTATTATACCCTAAATGGGCGGGTCGTTACAAAAACATACTAAAGAAAAAGGGCATACTCCGTATTATACAAATCATTATTCATATATGGTATAATCACAATCTCAGCATTAAAAATGCCAACTATAAGATTGTAAGATTTTTCGGTAACAGTACCTATTTGTTTGCCAGATTTCTCAAAGATCGAGACTTCTTGTAATATGAATTTATATTTATATAAAAAAATATTAGTTGCACGCACACATAACACATATGTATATGCTGTATTGCCAAATTGACTATAGCTAAGTAAGTAAACAATTCGCCATTACAAAAATGAATACTTCCAATAGAGTCCTGCTATTACTACTATATTAGCTCTATTAGTTTTGTAATTGTACGGATTATGTGTTGTTATTGATCCAATTTCTAAACTGTGCGTGGCAAAGTTAAAGTCAGATCATTTGCACAACTCATGCGCAAGGGTGGAAATAATAATAATAATAATAATAATAATAATAATAATAATAATAATAATAATAATAATAATAATAATAATAATAATAATAATAATAATAATAATAATGCCGGTGAAAATTTGGTTAATTATAAAAAATAATACAACTATAGTATTTACTTAAAGTTTCCATATGTTGACTTTGACGAATAGCAATTATACAGCATCACTTTAAATATCTATTTGGAATTTAAAATCTCGATCATTCCAGCAAAATATATCCTGTGTTTATCTTTAAATAAATAAAATAAAATAAAAGATGGTGTTATATTTGGAACATTTTATAATTAAGTCGCAAAGCTTTTTTTTTCTTTTATTTTTTGAACTATATACAATTCACGCACATTTCAGACTCATGCATATAAGTGACTCAAATCTCTTCGTAAATAGGAGTAATTGTTTTAACAACTAAATTTCATTCAATTTTATTGATGGTGTTCCAATTCTCGTGTCCCTTATAAGTTATAACTATGTATGCCTTGACAAAAATGATCAGTACACATTGTGACAATATTTTTCTTATTTTGACTAGGCATTTATTAATGCGGTGCAAATGAAAACTGTATCCACTAATATCCTGTTAGGCTGACTTCAATAAGTCGAATTAAAATATTTATTTATACATGAAGTAGTGTGTCACTTCGTCACAATAGTGAAAAATGTAAATGCCTTAGGCTGCCAAACAAGACTTTACTATAGCTTCAAATTTCAAACCCAATATTCCCACGCACCTCGCCCACAGTCCACAGAGTATTTATTTATAAAGTCCACGTATAATTTGTTTTTCTTCTACAAATTTTTTATCAAGTATGGTGGCATTCACATTGTAGAACTCCATTCAAATTAAAGCCACTAAACACACGGAAAATATGATATATACTAATAGTAATTATACAAACCTTAAACTTACTTACACAACCTTAATTAATTAAGATATGATGCTGAATATACATACTCTCTGGCATCGTAAAATGTACTCTCTCGTCCACAAAAAATAGTCATGTTTTTTTAATTCATCCTTCAATTTTTTTATTATATTACATTATCAATTTTCATTAAAAATATGTGACGTCGTCCATCTTCAGGACTAATTTTCATGGAATGGTCGAATCAGGAATGAGTAAACCAATACATAATCACATACGTGTCTGAGTCTTGTATTGACTTCCAAGAAGGGTCGTCGAATCTACTTATTAAGGCAACATGCATTAAGTTATAACGAAAATACGATGAGAAAGCAAAGAAAAGAGGAAAAAATAGCATGGGGATTCTTTATTGTGATCATATTTTATTTCAATAAAAAGCAATGAAAAAATCAAGCGAGAAATACACGATACATGTCTACAATGTGAACCCTGAAATCGCGATTCATTTATTATTAGCTTTGTTTGTGGGGCACAGCCACTTTACATTAGTCAAAAATGGAGCACTCAAACTGCAATTAGTTGAGGTCTATTATGTTTGTTTCCCTTTTAAATTTGCAACATGAACTTGTTTGGAACTTCAATTTGGGGTTTTTTGTTTTTACATAATAATATGTCTCACCTAAAGTATTAATTATTCATTGCTTCAAAGCCCACCAAAAATATGCCTAATCAATTAACCCTTTAATTTATATCCTACAAAAAGGGTAACCACTGTTATTTATGTGGTTCGTTAATGCATAAAGCATTTTGACATGTAGATTTAAGTCATGTGTATAATTAAGAACACTAAAAAAACTGCACTCAAACTTATAAAATTATTGAATTTAGTCATTCTTCGTTAAATTAGTTGCATTCGGGTAAATGGAATAAAATTAAATTTTCGCCTCTGAAATTCAACTTCTATTGTTGCACTCATCTTACTAGTAGATGATGAATTCATTGAGGATATTGTTCATGAGCGAAAGACAGAAAATTAGTTTTTGTTCTTATTTTGATTATAGGTCTTCATTTACTATATATATTCAAACATTATAATTTATCCAAATAATTGAAAAATAAGTAACTCTCTTGAGTAAGAGGGCCAAAATATTTTAGAGCTAATACGTCCATATGTCATGGTATATTGATTTATTAGTTATCAGTATTGTTGTTTTTTATTCTTTTTCTTGAGCTAAATTATTTACTTAATTTTTTGGTAGCAGCCCAAAGTTGACTTGCTCATCATCCATGGGAACTCGCGTTTTCTTCTTGCATGTAAATTTTGAAAAAAATATGCCAAAAAGGTCAAGGTGGTTGGTTAGGTCAAGTTATTACAATAATTATAGATACTAATTAGTTAATTAACCATATTATAATATGTAATCACGTATAACTAATCTTGAGTTTAACACGTTACAATATATTTGAGTGAGCTGTACTGCATATTTTGCATTACAACTTGTCGAATAAGGAGTATAAAATACTTTGTTTATCCAATTAGTAAAATAGATACTCACTCTCCCTCCACGGCCAATAGTCTAAAAACTAGACTATACAAGTTTTAATAAAAAATAGTAAAGTGGAGTATGAGATAAAATGATTTAAATATTGTGGGTAATTTTTATTTATTTTTATCAAAAATAGGGATTTAATTAATTTTTGTGCATAGTTGAAATTGAAAAATTAAATACTAGGAGCATATTATTTTTGGACGGAGAAGGTATCATATTTAATCTGTTTGATCGATTGTATAATGTTTGGCTAGGATCATTTTAATGACCTTATAGGGGATGTATTCAAATCCTTTTCATATCTTTTGTCCTTTTTCCTTCTTAATCCTAGTCCCACGATTTTGTCATCTGACGGTTAGATTAATGCCACGTGTCATTTAATAATGCACATTTTCATCCTAATAATACACAGCGGCTAATAATGCAACATTATAGACTAATAATGCACATTTTCATTCTAATAATGCACAGCGGCTAATAATGCAACATTATAGACTAATAATGCATTGATCACAACCATCCGATTCAAGGATCCAAGGGCTGAGATTAAAAAGAAAATAGGACACTTGGGGTGCAAAGAAGCCTAACGTACCCCTATATACATCGATAGAGTTTAACATTGTTACTATCCTACTATCTATTTAAGTTTGATCAATGATCATAACTTAATGATTGAAGTCCTAAGCTTAGCTTAAAACAAAAATATCGAAGGTGTTCTAGTGTCTTAAAAATTTTGAAGTGAAGTGGTAAGGCAAGAGCAAAATATCATGTGGTAAACTGCTGACCAGTTCAAGTCAACGCCTGGAAATGGTCACATGAGAATTTATTAGACTAAAAAAAATACTTCGCCTGCCTAATTAACTAATAATTAACTTATAGTAGTACAAGGTTTAATTTAATTTCAAACATTTGAATTTGGCTGTCATCTTGATGTAAAGTTGCATTTATTTTCTAACCATTTCCTCATTGACTCATTGTATCAAAAACATTTACAAATTATATCTACCAAATACATTTTCAGTCTGGTGTATTATCATTCTCAAAAGAACAAATCTAAATCGATTCATTCAAATTTGAATTATTCGTTGAAAATCTGCTATAATATGAAATAAATAATTTCAGAATATAATAATTAATCATGTAGTGGAGCCTTACATGTACTATTGTGAATCCAAGGCGTTGACCAATTAAAGGTTTGAGGATTTGACTGTGGAGTCAGGCTGGTAAAACTTTGACCGTACTCTATTTATTACTCCCTCCGTCCCCGATTAGGAGTCACAATTTGACCGGGCACGGGTTTTAAGAAATGTAAAGAAAAGTTGGTTGAAAAAGTTAGTGGAATGTGAGACCCAACTTTTAATATTGGTTTTATAATAAAATGTGTGTGAAGTGAGTTAGTGGAATGTGGGACCCACTTACTATTTATGGTAAAAATGAAGTGTGACTCTTAATTGGGGACAGACTGAAATGGAAAAATGTGACTCTTAATGGAGGACGGAGGGAGTATTATAATCCAATATTCTTGAAATATGAATATCCAATATTGGGTTTCTCATTTCTATTATTTATCGATTAGATTATGTGTTAATTGTGAGTAGGGGTGGCGAAACGGGTTACCCGCGGGTATCCGCACCCGACAAGTCGGGTACCATACCCATTTTACCCAAATTTGTTGTCCCAATACCCACCCCGCGGCATACCGGGATTACCCGATACCCGTGTCGGGTATCCCGTACCCGACATTGCGGGTACCCGTACCCGACCCAAAATCCTAATAAAAAATTTGAAAACCATAATAACCGTCAACATTCCCTAATTTACTTTATTAATATCGATGGTGATGTTGAATAGATTGAGAATAAAAGTGAGGGGACACTTTATAGCTAATTCCGGTGAGTTTTCAATTGTATGTTCGTTGGAATATAAAAATGTTTTAAAAGGACTCTTAGATTATATAAAGTACTTCCATTATTTCCCCTTAATAGAGGTATTTCAATTTCTTCACTCATTTTGGAAATATAATAATAGAAATACTCTTCTCTACATTATTATCTCTCTAACTTTATTTTTTTTCCGTTCTAACTATTTAGTTTTAATTTTTCAAAATGAGTGCGTATATGGCTATTAAGTAAGTAGGAGTATTATTTCACTATTTACTTTTTTTCTCCACTTTGGCTATTTAAACACCTTTATTAATATGGAACGGATGGAGTATTAGAAGATAGAATATGGCTAATACTAATAATAACGGGTATTATCGGGACTAACGGGTATACCGCGCGGGTAGTGGGCATACCCGCTACCCGCAAAACTCTAAAACACACTACCCGACCCCGCCCCGTTTCCCATTATCGTCGGGTAGCGGATACCCAATACCTAGTGGATAGCGGGTCGAGATGAGAATTACCTATTACCCGCTACCCATTTTGCCCCCCCTAACTGTGAGATCCTAGTTAGAGATCAAAAACAACATGCCGCGGCATAATTGAATTTCAATATCTAATAAATTAACCAATTGTGTGTGTGTACATTAAAAATAAGCTTTGTATAATAAATAAGTATGGACAAGTTTTCAGTGGTCAATATTGAGCCAAGTAACTGGCTATATATTTATTTATTTATGTATTCCAAACACGTCAATCTTCGTTAACGTGCCAAATGCCAATCAAATTAAGTGCACGTACTCATCAAACAAATAATCATACTGTACTAAACCTCTCTTAATTGTATACATATGAACGGTGCCCAATCTATATATTAGTAACATCTAGTTAGCGGTTCATAATCATAACTACGGTAGTCCTACTAAATTCTAAATGTCTTATTTCCTTCTATTTTTAAGTAATCAATTATTACATATACTACAACTTATGCAACGTAGTTATACTTGATGAGGTAGTTAGGTTTAATTCTTTATTCATATTTCTCGAAGGTGAAAAAAATAACGCTTATTCTCAAATAAAATTTAGGTTTGTATAATCAATAAAATGCACTTTATAATTCATCTAAGAAATTACTCAATAAAATTTTGAAATTTATACGGAGTATTTAGTTATGTGTTAATTGGCCTGGCCTCTCAAAAACAAATAATTCGTGGCCAACTTTTCGAATGAGAAATATCACTACGTGGCACCGACAGACTTTTGCCACGTATCTCATGCAGATGCCAAGGTGGTATTATGTCGGTTTATGATTGGATAATAAATAGGTGCAACTAACTTTTACGACGTCTAGCCGTTTTAAGAAATTTATTAAAAGAGAAAAGGAAATTTGAAAAAATAAGTTATAGTACTTACTTATAATTCATTTGTGCACTAACAATAGTCTTGGTTAAGAATACACGAATATTAATAAATAGTGATGAGAGCATTGTGAATAGAGAATGAGCTCTATCAAGAAAAATGAAATTCAAAATCCTCCATGAACGAATAATCCATCTAGGAGAAAAAATTCTACTTCTCCGTTTTTATATAAAAAGAAGATATGTCTTTTGATTATTTATACTTAGGTCGAATTATAGGTACTATTCATTGTAGTAGTATTAAACTATATATCTATATAAAGTGTAGGTAACCGTCATTGTAATCTCGTAGATACAACAATTTAAATAGGTTAAGCAATCGATTCATCGTTCAACACCAATCGATTCAAAATATGAGAATGGTTTTTTTCAGATGAATGTAAAATGCTTAAGACAAAGATGATCGAGTCAATAAATCAGTAAGCCATCATAAATCCAAACAAAACTAACTTAGAGAACAATTAAAAGAGGAGACACAAATAAGACGTAAGAGATGGCTAGAATAACAAACAAAAAAAAGCAAACAAAAAAGACATCATCTAACCGTAAAAAAATAAAAAAATCAGATACCAAATAAAAGCAAGATTAGAAGTAATCAGAGAATGAATTAAAAACATCCTTGAATATTTTGATGGATAAATATATTACTAGTAAAGAAAGTAAATAGAGAATTGATCCAACATAAAAGAGTAGTACTACTACTACACTACTGAAAGTGGAAAGTGCATAATTTTAGTGAACAAATTAAAATTAATAAATAAGATTATTATTTGTGATGGAATAATATATAATATAGATTTGGTTTATTTAGAACTTTTTTTATTCACGCTTTCCGCGTGCACAAGCCGAGCCGTTGGAGCCGGATCACTTGATTTCTATTTATAAGGCTGCATAACAACTTCAAAACCTCACACGCAAAATTCCGAGTACGCAAAAACAAAGCAAAAACAAAAAAATAAAAAGACTAAAAAGGGCAGAGAATCGAATTCGTGGCGCTTTTCTATCATTCACGACGATAAAAGAAAATGGTGATGATAGATCAGTATATTTTTGGATGTTTCGCCGCTTCGTTGTTCGGATTCGCTTTGCTCTACAACTTGCGCCGGAAGATAAGGCGGAATAGAGGCTCCAAGGCTGCCGGAAAAGACGAATGCATTACGACCTCCGCCGCCGCAGTTGCCGGTGGATTGCGGCAGGAGAGCGGCGGCGAGCCTGACATTATAATCGTTGGTGCCGGAGTCGCCGGTGCGGCGCTGGCTTACACCCTCGGCAAGGTAATTAAGGAGTTTCTTAATTTGTTCCTCAACTGTTTGATTCTGTTTCTACCATTCACCATCCAGATTTCGTTATAATTTAGCTACTTTCGTTAAATTTCACCAAGCTTTGAAACTATTGCATCTGAAGAATATTATTCAGGCTTCGTGCGTAGTAGTCTGCCAATAAACACTAATTATTGCTACAGAATTAGTGATTCACTTTTATTTTATTATATTAGGGCGGAGCTGACGATTCAAATCCTTTTCCGATCTTATTTACGAATATTGATACAATCCTTCGAGCTGATAAGTAGATGATATATATATATATATATATATATATATATATATATATATATATATATATATATATATATATATATAGAGGAATGTACTAAAATGACAACCCTCTTTATTGTAAGACCATACCACTATTTTAGGCTATTAGATCTAAAAATCGTGTGCTTGTCATGCTGCCACGTGTAAAAATACGGAAGGGTAAAATAGGAAATTTTTAATTTTACGTTACCAGATTGCAGTGCTGTTCATTGAATATTGCAGTCTTACTACAACAATATTGCAGTTTACCACGACTGCAATATCTAATACAGTAAACTGCAAACCCGTGTTTTTTCACGAAACTTAATCCTAGGCGTCCATAGATGAGATCTAACGGACTATATTGGTGGTATGATGTTATCCTATCTATGGTGGCACCCTAGTGCACCCCTATATATATATATATATATATATATATACCCTAAACCCTATATTACACCTAACGTACTCGACTAAGATTAATAAGAGCTCTAAGCATCCGCTTGATTGTGTTTTTTAATGCTGAATAATTGTGTGGAGATTAGTTCTTTAATCTGTCATTAACTTGTGAGATTCATCCTTGCTTACTTTTGTTTATAAGATACCTGTTTATCGGCATATTTTCTGGACTTGCATAAGCAAATACTATACCATCTAACATTTGTCGGTTCCTAATCTCTGAATATATAATAGGATTAATGCTTAGTAGCAAATAATTTGTTCTTAAATTAAGTTCGAATTTGGCATTAACTGGAGTGTAAAGAAACTAAGAAAAAATAATTTATATAGGCAGCGGCTGCAGGAGTTTTTGAGTTGGATAGTCCCGCCTCCTACGGATCTTAGGTGCTAGTTGAAGAATTACATGTTTCATTCCTCATACTAACTATGATAATATGGCCTTAAGAAAATTTTAAGATGATGTTTATTGAATTTTACTCGAACTATTACTGTGTTTGCTGTCTATTAATTGACAAGTCATGCCATCCACCTACTCCAGCAGAGATCTATAAATATACATGTGAACATGTTATAGTTCTTGGAAGAGTAACGTGGCTTTAAGGTCATCTGATGAATAGAAGTCGAGAACATATGATTGATTGTGAAAGTATGCAACTGATATTTTCAAGGAAGCATTAAATCGCCAAAGAAACGGTTGTTATTTTACTCATCATTAACTTCTTTCCATTGGCATAATTGCAGGATGGACGTCGTGTTCATGTCATTGAAAGAGACTTGACCGAGCAAGATCGCATTGTTGGGGAACTTCTCCAGCCTGGTGGTTATTTGAAATTGATTGAGTTGGGCCTTCAAGGTACAGCTGCAGTGGTCCATATCAAAACTTTATATCAACTCTGTATTTATTGTTGCCATAATAAGTATGTATGGACGGTCAGAATTAGGTCCAAATTTGTTAACTGCTGGAAAAGTTTGTTGTGTTCTTTAAACTTGGTACTAAAGGCTCTGGTTACATAACTGCAGATTGTGTGAAAGAGATCGATGCTCAACAAATTTTTGGATATGCCCTTTACAAGGACGGTAAAGACACCAAGTTATCTTACCCCTTAGAGAGCTTCGACGCAGATGTCTCTGGCAGAAGCTTCCACAATGGCCGTTTCATCCAGAGGATGAGAGAAAAGGCTGCAACACTTCCAAAGTATGATTTCGTAACACTTCTTTATTTAATGTCCATGCTTACTAGAAGATGAATATGGAGGCGTGAATTCCACTATGTTGAGTTGGCAGACTTGACCATAATAGTAGTTAGTTGCACTTCTATGAAAGACTTTCTAACTCCATCAATTGTCAAATTTGCAATTTTCTATCATGTGTTTACATTGAATGATACCTAAAAGTTGAAAAAGATGCAAGATTGAGCAGATGGATATTTACCGAATCAAATTCATTCAGTTTTAAATTCTAGTACACCTGAAAAGGGAAAAGACTTTAACTCGATAACTCCTGATGCAGCGTAACACTTGAACAAGGCACAGTGACGTCGTTGCTTGAAGAAAATGGAACTATTAGAGGTGTCCAATACAAGACCAAGAAAGGCGAAGAGATTACCACTTATGCTCCTCTTACCATTGTTTGCGATGGATGTTTTTCGAACCTGAGGCGCTCTCTCTGTTCTCCTCAGGTGAATAAGAGGACAACATATAAATAAACTCTGCACTCTACGAATTTTATGCTTCCCTTTCATGTCTAAAAGTTTCCTAAGATGAGTTCTCTTTATATGGTCAGGTGGAGAACCCCTCGTGTTTTGTGGGTCTGATCCTGGAAAACTCTGGTCTCCCACATGCTAATCATGGACACGTTGTTCTTGGAGATCCTTCCCCTATCCTGTTTTATCCCATCAGCAGCACAGAGATACGATGCTTGGTTGACGTTCCCGGGCAAAAGGTTCCATCCATTTCCAACGGCGAAATGGCGCACTATCTGAAAACTGTGGTGGCTCCTCAGGTGCTTGAATGCTCTCTGAAAGACTTGAAATTTCTTCCTTCCTTGGTTTTTCTAGTATAAGCTTACTTAAATCAATGTTTCTACAGGTTCCTCCTCAGCTGCATGATTCATTTATAGCTGCTATCGAGAAAGGGAACATACGGACCCATCCAAACAGAAGCATGCCAGCAAATCCCCGTCCCACCCCTGGCGCGCTTTTGTTGGGGGATGCATTCAACATGCGTCACCCTTTAACTGGTGGAGGAATGACCGTGGCCCTATCCGATATTGTTCTCCTCCGCAATCTTCTTAGGCCTATTGACAATTTACGCGATGGATCCAAACTCTGCCAATATCTTGAATCCTTCTACACTCTAAGAAAGGTATTTGAAGATCCAAACTCTGCCCCTATGTAATGAAAGCTACTAGAAGCAAGATACAGAGATTTGATGTTTGAATTTTACTCCCTTTTGCAGCCAGTATCATCTACCATCAACACATTGGCTGGAGCGCTCTACAAAGTTTTCTGTGCTTCACCCGATCCAGCAAGGAAGGAAATGCGTGAGGCTTGTTTTGACTACTTGAGCCTCGGAGGCATCTTCTCAAATGGGCCTATCTCCTTACTTTCTGGCTTAAACCCGCGCCCCTTGAGCCTCTTTCTCCACTTCTTTGCTGTGGCTGTCTATGGTGTTGGTCGTTTGCTACTTCCATACCCATCGCCAAGCAAGGTTTGGTTGGGTGCTAGATTGCTTTCGGTGAGTAACTTGTTCATTTTCATGCTAAAATTTTTCATAATCATCACTTCGTGATGTGTATGCTAATTTATGTGTTTTATAACTAACAGGCAGCATCTGGAATCATCTTCCCGATTATTAAAGCAGAAGGCGTTAGACAAATGTTCTTCCCCGCTACCGTGCCAGCCTACTACAGAGCACCCCCTGTTAACTAGAAGATGAACTACCAAATGATCATATTCATTATTTTCTTCTTTTACTGTAAAATGAAAAGAAAAATGGTGTGTTGATTTGCTTAAAGAAATAGTAGTACAATAGATGCGTGATGCCTCTCATTCGCAGAAACCAGAAGTGTAAACACCAATAGAATAAGCAAGAAGTGCAAACACATTATAATTACAGTGTAAAGCATTTACTAGAACTATCATAGCTCTAAATTTATTTATACACATTTCTCTTGAATTCTATCCATGTGCTATCTTGATGAAGCAAACAATCTACATTTGTATATTTGCTATAATTATTCATGCAATAAATTACTCCTGTATATTAACGTTTAAATATGATCACTTATATCATCTCCAAAAATCTAAGTAACATCAATACAAAATTGACATTTGGATACAAGTAGTAATTTAGATAATTCTTCGAAAATCACAACCAAATTGAAGAAAACTCAAATGTTAAGTTGAATAAAAAATAAAAATCTGAAATCTAAAACTAAAAACATTTTGAAATGTTTAAAATATCCAGCAACAAAAAATTAATCTGATTAAATATTAAATAATTATTCAGTATTTTAAAATTAAGATTTAGTAACATAGTAGTAGTGATTAAAATTAAATTGAATTTAAAGAAAGAGGATTCATAGAAACACTAATTGGATACAATTGAAAGGCAATAAAATTCAATAACTTGTAAATTTACCAGGAAATTATTTTTTCTAACTTATTTTTATGAATTAGATGATCACGCAGAAAGGAATATGATACCAAGGGAAACTCTGCAAATAAAGCATAACACAAAATATCAGGTGCAGAAAATATAAACAAAATCAAATAACAGAAGCATTCATCGATTTTCATTAACATAATATTCCAATACACATCAGATCAGAAAACCACAAAGGCTATGCAACTACATATTTCCAAGAGCCACAAATCAAAACAGCAATTAACAATTACGCCCGCTCTCCCCTAATTCTCCTCGCTAGCTGGATATCCTTAGGCATAATTGTCACTCTCTTGGCATGAATAGCGCAGAGATTGGTATCCTCAAACAATCCAACGAGGTACGCCTCGGCCGCCTCCTGAAGCGCCGCCACGGCGGAGCTCTGGAACCTCAGATCGGTTTTGAAATCCTGCGCAATCTCGCGTACAAGCCTCTGGAACGGGAGCTTGCGGATCAAGAGTTCGGTAGACTTCTGATACTTACGGATCTCACGAAGAGCCACGGTTCCGGGGCGGAAGCGGTGGGGCTTCTTCACTCCGCCGGTGGCCGGAGCGGATTTCCTGGCGGCTTTGGTCGCCAGCTGCTTGCGCGGCGCCTTGCCGCCGGTGGATTTGCGAGCGGTTTGCTTAGTGCGGGCCATTGCTAGGGTTTGGAGATTGGAATTTGTTGATGGAGAAATAGGCGATTGAAACTTGGGATGAGTTAAGTGTATTTGGAAGGAGTATTTATTCCTGGTTTGAAGGTTTAGGCGGGGATGGGAGTGCGATCTTGGCCGTTGGTGCCTGCTTTTTGTAATGGACAGCTGTGATTTGCTTTTTGTGTGCGCGGATCGTTGACGTGGCAGTGCTCATGTTCGTTGGATCAAGTGTGGAAATCGGTGGCTGTAAATGAACATGGTGCGGATTTATGACGTGTCGTAGCCACCGCAGGAATTTTTATTTTCTTTTCGTTGAAAATGTTTTGGAGAAGTGGGATCTACCAAAATATTTCTACTCCTTGTATTTTACACTAGTACTCCTACTAGTATATGTAGTATGGAGTATAAAATAACAATCAATTCTTATTAAAACTTAATACCATATTTCTCTAAAAAAATTTAAAATTCGTACATAATAATATCTAAAATTTTGAGTACCATTTGTGCCGAGAAACAAGAGGATTTAAATTTATAACTGAATCCTCCAATTTCGAATATAATGCTTGATACGATACATATATTTTGGTTTAAATATTTTTAATATGAAAATTTGAATTCAACTAAAAGCATTCACAATAGAGAAGTTATCTAGTGAAATACGAAAAAAAAGTGTAGAAATTCTATAGTAAAACAATATAGAGGGTGGTGCACTATGGTCAATAAGTGAAATTCTGAAGTTCGGATCCTCTGTTGTGCTCAAAGCCACAACAGGGGGTGCTATTTCAAGCAAGCAATTATTTTATATTAAATAAAATTAATAGTTTAACATTATTTTTTATGAATAAAATATATGTGTATTTGAGCACGCAGGGGATCTAGGTCCAAAATTTTGTCAAAAATTAAAGCAAATCTCAGCCAATGGATCATTGGATTGGATAATTGTGATAAGCTACATTATTTGCCTAAGATGGTATATTATTAGCCTAGCTACATTATTAGACTAAAATGATACATTATCTACATTATTAGCTAAGTTACATTATTAAATTAATAATCTACATTATTAGATGACACGCGACATTAATCTAACCATTAGATCACAAGATTCAATGGACTACAAGTGTTTTGATTTTTGAACACTATTTAGCTTATAAATCTGAATGCATCCTTAGAGCATCCACAGTGTCGGCCAGTCGACCGGCTAGCCGATTCGCGGCGCTGGCCGATCAGCTAGTCGAACCATTGCGATCGGCCAGCGGCGAATCGGCTAGAAAATCGGCCTGGGCTAGCCGATTCAGTGGCGCTGGCCGCCATTGTGGCGTGCCGATCGGCCAGCGCCTATTTTCGTTTTTTTTTTTATTTTTTTTTTAAACCTATATATACGCGATTTTAGTTTCATTTTCATTTGCACCACTTGTTTTAACGAGTTTCCTCTCTCTCTAACTTTCTGTACAAGAGCATCATCGAGCGATGGACAACAACAATGAGTCCAGTCCGGCGACGAGCGACTCTTATACGCCCACGGTACCGGTGGGATCTGGATGGGGCCAGATGGGCGGGCAGATGGGCCCAGGGTTTAACGTCCCTTGGGGGCAATTGATGGGGATGATGGCCAGAGCGTCGGGTGGGATGCAGGGGGGAACCAGGGGGGTATGCCGTGGGGGATGCCGGGCGGGGGGCAGGGGAGCGGCGGTCAGTCGGCGGCGGGGTGGGGAGGTATGCCCCAAATGCAGCAGCAGATGATGCAGCAGATGATGGGGATGATGTGGCAGGGAGGGATGCAGCACGGTATGCATCCCAGGATGCAGGGGCCACCGGGGGGAGGGGACGCGGTCTATCGTCCCTCTCTTGATTTTTTGACGGCTTTGTTTCACACGTCGACCCAAGTGGAGACGCAGTTCACTGGCGATGACCTTCTGTCATTGCATGATATGAGGATCGATTTCGGCGATCCGGACACTCCCGTTCCAGCGGGTCGGGCGGGTCGGGCCGCGCCAAAGAAGAAGAAGACGAAGGGGAAGGCCAAGGCGGTCGGCGAGTCGTCGCAGCCCGCTGTTGACGACACCCCCACCCGGAGGAAGTGGACGGAGGATGAGTACGCCGGGGTGGCCAAGGCGTGGTTGACGGTGTGCAACGATCCGCTGGTTGCGAACAACCAGCGGGTCGTCAACATGTGGGCGAAGATTAGAGATGCCTACAAGAGGTACTTCCCGCACGGGAAGGACTTCAGCGGGGAGGAGTGCCGGAAGGGGTGGGAGCGCATCAGGGCCGCGGTCGGCCGATTTGCGGGGTTGTGCGCCAACGCCCTCCGCCAGCTGACTAGTGGGCAGAATGAGGAGGACGCCCGGAGAATAGCGGAGAGTCAGTTCCCCTTGCCGGGGAAGTACAAGGAGTTCCTCTTCTGGGATTGCTATGTGTTGATGAAGGACTCCGAGAAGTTCCGGCCGGGGTGCGACGCTGGGTGGCGAAGAAGCAGAGGCTGAACTATTCCGACGACTATAGCGGCAACAACGGCGGATCCCATGACCTCCCCCGGATGCTGAGGAGTGTCCGTCCCCTCCATCCTTTGCTCGTCGCCCTCGCCTGGTTGGACAAAAGCGGGCGCAACGGGCGGCGAGGGGAGGATCCCCCCTATCGCCCCAGGAGGTCATCTCAGCCCCCCCCACCCCCACGCGCGTACACGTTATTATCGCGCGCAAAAACGGAGGAACGGATGTACCAGGTCTTCCAAGACTAGAAGGCCGCGACAGACCCCACGGAGAAGATGTTTCTCCACACGATGCTCGAGAACATGCAAGTGGATTTGAATGCATCGAAGGCATTGGTGGGAGGTTCGTGGGCTCAGATACCACGGGCGGCGACGGCAGCGGCGACGGCGAGGACGGCGAGGATGGCGGCGGCGACGAGGAGTAGGTAGTGGCTGGGCTCGTGTGGAAGACTTTTTTTTAAAAATCCAAATCATGTATTTTTTTTAATCTTTGTACTTTTTTTTTAATGAAATGAATTAATTTTCCCGTATATGTCTCGTGCAATTAATTCCGTAATTTAATCGTAATTTTAATTCCGTAAATGTGGCATTTTTTGGAATTATTTTTTATTGCGGCTGGCCTATGGCTGGCCTAAATCTGATGTGTCAGGTGGAATTTTAGTGCTGCTGACGTGGCAGGGAGAGAGAGTGGTTGGCCTATGGCTGGCCTATCTCTATTGTGGATGCTCTTAGAGCATCTCCAATGCTAAATAGGCCAGCAATAGGCTAGCTATTTTCTCTCCCTGCCACGTCAGCAGCACTAAAAATCCACCTGGCACATCAGATTTAGGCCAGCCGCAATAAAAATAATTCAAAATATACTACATTTACGAAATTAAAATTATGATTAAATTACGGAATTAAATTTACTACACATATACGGGAAAATTAATCCATTCCATTCAAAAAAAGTACAAAGATTTTTAAAAAAAGTACAAGATTTTTTTTTAAAAAAAGGGCTTCCACACACGAGCCCCGCCACTCTCTACTCCTCATCGCCGTCGCCGTCGCCGCCGCCGCTGCCGCCACCCGTGGTATCTGAGCCCACGTCGGAACCCCCTAGCCGTGCCCTCGCGACATCCAAATCAACCCGCATGCTCTCGAGCATCGAGTGAAGAAACATCTTCTCCGTGGGGTCAGTGGCGGTCCTCCAATCTTGGAAGACCTTGTACATCTGAGCCCGCGTTTGGTTACGCGAATGAAGAGTGTACTCGAGTGGGGCGGGTGGGAGGGCGGAGGACTGGACCTCGCGGGGCGACAGGGGGGATCCGCCCCTCACAGCCCGTTGCGCCCGCTTCTGTCCAAACGGGCGAGGGCGACCAACAAATGAAGGAGGGGATGGAAACTCCTCAGCATCCGGGGGGAGGTCGTGGGATCCGCCGCTGCTGCCGCTGTAGTTGCCGGTATAGTTCAGCCTCTGCTTCTTCGGCCACCCAGCGTCGCACCTCGCACGGAACTTCTCGGAGTCCTTCAGCAACAAAAAGCACTCCCAGAAGTGGAACTCCTTGTACGTCCCCGCCAAGGGGAACTGACTCTCGGCTATCCTCCGGGCGTCCTCCTCATTCTGCCCACTAGTGAGCTGACGGAGGGCGTTGGCGTACAACCCCGAAAAACAGCCGACCGCGGCCCTGATGCGCTCCCACCCTTTCCGGACCTCCTCCCCGCCGAAGTCCTTCCCGTGCGGGCAATGCCTCCTGTAGGCAGCTCTAATCTTCGCCCACATGTTGACGACCCGCTGGTTGTTCGCAAACAGCGGATCGTCGCACACCTCCAACCACCCCCTGGCCACCCCAGCGTACTCATCCTCCGGTCGGGGATGTCGTCAACAACGGGCTGCGACGACTCGCCGGCCGCCTTGGCCTTCCCCCTCGTCTTCTTCTTCTTCGCCGCGGCCCGCCCCGCCCCGCTGGAACGGGAGTGTCCGGATCGCCGAGATCGATCCCCATGTCATGCAATGACAAAAGGTCATCGCCAGTGAACTGCGTCTCCACTGGGGTCGACGTGTGAGACGAAGCCGTCAAAAAATCCAGAGAGGGACGATAGACCGTGTCCCCCCCCCCCCCTCCCCCGGTGACCCCTGCATCCCGTGATGCATACCGTGCTGCATCCCCCCCTGCATCCCTCCCTGCCACATCATCCCCATCATTTGCTGCAACATCTGCTGCTACATCTGGGGCATACCTCCCCACCCCGGCGCTGACTGCCCGCTGCTCCCCTGGCTCCCCTGCCCCCCGCCCGGCATCCCCCATGACATACCCCCCGGCATACCCCCTGGTTCCCCCCTGCATCCCCCTCGGCGCACCGACCATCATCCCCATCAACTGCCCCCAAGGGACGTTAAACCCTGGGCCCATCTGACCCCATCCAGATCCCACAGGTACCGTGGGAGTCTGAGATCCACTCGTCGCTGGACTGGACTCGTTGTTGTGATCCATCGCTCGATGATGCTCTTGTACAGAAAGTTAGAGAGAGAGAAAACTCGTTAAAACAAGTGGTGCAAATGAAAATGAAACTAAAATCGCGTTTATATAGGTTTAAAAAAAAAAAAAAAACAATATTCGGCGCTGGCCGATCGGGCCGCCACAATGGCGGCCAGCGCCGAGCGATCGGCCAGCCCACGCCGATCGGCTCGCCGATTTCCTGCTGGCCGCCTCCAATGGTTCGGCTAGCCGATCGGCCAGCGCCGCGAATCGGCTAGCCGGTCACTTGCTGACCATTGGAGATGCTCTTATTTTTAGATTTTCTGGATCTAAAAAGAAATACAGGTTCGCACATATACACAAATGTAAGTTCTACGGTTTATAATCAACTTCTAAAGATGACAGGTGAGTTAAAGAAGTACTTGGATATATGAGTCACTTGCATTAAACTTTACTATTACAATAAACCTAACAAATTTGAGACACAAGTCCCTTGTTCCATGCAATTGAGTGGCGGATCCAGGATCCGGAAAAGGAGGGGGCGGACATAGTAATTTTACGTCCCGATAAGGGGAAAATAGTCACACGGAGGGAGCGGTCGCCCCCTCCTGCCCCCCTTAGACCCGCCACTGCAAGTGACTGGACGAAGAACCTTTTAGTTGATGTTCGGTTTCCTAGATAAATAAACAAAGATATAATCTAGGATTGAGTTGTGAGATTATTTTAGTCATAAAGGATTAGCTATAACTAATTATTCTATAATTATTTTAATCATAGATGGTTAGTTTATGAATCTGAATACATCCCAAGCAAAATATTCTCATCGGAAATTATTTAGTGAAATACTCCCTCGTATTATCACGAGAAATTCTCTAGTGAAGTATCGCGTGAAGGAGAGGGAAATCGAGACCAAACATATGCTTAGAAGAAGTTGGTAGAAATTAATAAATGAATTTCCAACACACACACACAAACATAACTTGTTGACTCATTCTTGTAAACAGCTCAATATGAAACTGTTACTTTCCTCTTCAACTGTAATCTGCACCTATTATTATTCCACGTCTACATATGATATGTCATGAATCTTCAAGATGGTGATCTGTTTCGTCGAATATCTCTTCCTGCAAGGAGGAAGCAGTTGATCAAATTAGGGAATCTCAAAACTTGTAGTTCCTACATAATTGACATTACCTGTAAGAGCTCTTCGATGACGTCTTCCATGGTTATTATCCCAACCGCCTCTTCATGTTCAGGTAGCGTTGGGAGCGGATTTTCATCTATTTGCAGGATATCAGAGTCCATTTTTTTTGTCCACTTCTTGCTCCTAGGTGTACCCTTGGAGGAATTGCTTCCTGTGTTTGTGAAACTCTTCCATTTCTGCAGAGGTATCCTCGGGTTAACATTTTTATGCGATGAACCATCAATGTCGACTCTCACATCTTTGACTGCACAAACATGGAAGACTAGTGTCAAATAAATGTCCATTTGACATTGGCATTTCATCGTAAAACCAGAAGAAATTTACCTCCTGCAGAATCCGTGCTAGGAGGTTTGTCCACAACCTTGTTACATTGCCTCACAACGACAGCCATGTGACTATGTCCCTTCTGGAATTCATTCAAGATGTCATATAATGGCATAGTTTCTGGCACCCTAACAAGGAAAACGAATAGAAGACTCATTATGTAATCATCAACGTGAGATTGCATGTGCTCCACCTGTGAAGCCCGGTTAATTCTAAAAACGGCTTAAGATACGTGATGAACAAGATTATAGTATCAGTATAACAAAAGCATACTTGAAAACAAAATGCATTAGCAAAACTTCCAACTATTTTATATTGTGACACTAATTGCCTGAATATAACAGCAAGTAGCAGTATAAACATGTGCTGATTCACTTGATCCTACATGTCTGAGCATGGGAAATGTATATGAAGAACCCAGTGAAGCAATAGTGGAGAGTTTTATTACATAATGCTATTATATACTTCGGGTTTGGATAAAGTACATTTAAGTTCTGAAGCATCAAGATACCTTGGAATTCTGCGAATTGTGACACTTTTCACTGGGACTTCATCCTCAGGATGAATCGTCAGCAAGTTTTTCGCCTACAAGATTAGGAAAAAGTTCAACATACTAAATCAGATCATTCAGATAATACATAACCAACCATAGTTCAATTAGCAATTTCAACGTGCTCACAAGTGTTTTCGTAACAGTGATGGCTAATATGACTATAGGAGGAAAACTGATTTCATAGCAGAGTGATGGAAGGAAGCTGCTTCTTTAGGATTTGATAAATTTTTTATGAAGAGCAGTTATCTAATAAGCCATATTAGCAAGTACCAGAATAAGCCCATTAAAGGAACTGAACAGAAGATGAAACAAGTACTACTCCTACCAGAATAAGCCCGATGACATATGTAGGTTGCTCGTAGTAAACAGGGACTCTGCTGTGTCCTTTCTCCAAAATTAGATTCATTAAAACCCTTCACCATAACACACACACAAACAACTACTTTCAGCATTTTACAACTCTAAAAAGAGTAAAAGGTTACTGAAGCTGTTGATATAAAATAATGCATATACAACCTGTCGAGCTTCGCATTAATATCAATAGAAAAGATTTCAGATATAGGCGTCATTGCATCACTTGCTGTTTTGTCTCTGAGCTCTAATGCCCCTGCAATTATGGTCGTCTCATCATGTGTGAGCTCTCCACCTTTACCAGCCTACATAAAAGTGTAGAACAAAGTTTACTCAACTTTATATAAAAAGCATTTGCTGAAAAGAATAAGAAATAAGAAACAAGATAATCATATGGAACCCAAACATTTTTTCATTTCTTGTACCTCATTTCCATGTAAATTGACTAGAGTTTTCAACTCAGCACGACGAAATAGAGCTTTATGTCGATGGCCAAGTAGTGCATCCAACAACTGGAAGTTAGACACATATATGCATGAAAAGTGTTAATGGAACTAGCAAAACTTGAACGATCAATATGCATAACTGTACCTTGCTTATAGGATATGCAACTGGAAAACAGATCCAGACAAGGACACGAACCACTGGGGCCACAGTCGCACCAATAGCTAGGCCATGTCTGGAACAAACAGACTGTGGGATTATCTGAAATTACAAAACCATTGAATCAGTTTGTGATGAATCCAATTTGGTCTAGCAGATTTTTCATACTTGGAAATATAATGGGAGCAAAACAAAGTAATGTCTGACATATCGAGTCCATTTTATGACAGTTGAAAGGCAATGAGCAACTATGTCACCAATCGCCACACAACCTCTGATTAGATATCTATGTATGCTCTATCTCATATACGGAAAGCTATAAAATGCTTTGCATAAAGCCTTTTGTTTTGGTTGGTCTAACATCAATGAAAATCCAACCTCAATTTGTATATTTCCTGCGATTACATACATTTTGTAACAACCAAAAATGGCAAGATATCAGGATTCCACATTTTCATTATAAGCGGCTCCCCGAGGAATTCCTCACCTCACCAAACAGAAGTACCAACGTCACAGATATCAGGATTGCCCCCAAAGCTGAGATGAGACTGTCGAGGAAAATAGGAAGAGCCTGCAAGGTAAAGTATCCGGCACTTGAAATAATCTTTGAAACGACTCGCTAGCTTTTGAAGCGTACTTATCATTACCTCCATTGCAGCAGCATTGCATATTAGCAGTGTGCAAAGCAACAAATGCTGATTCTTAACAACCGGCAATATCTTTTCTGCAAAGTGAGTTCAATCATTTTAACAGAACGTATATCAGATCTTCATTAATTTATACCTTTAGTTCATAAACACAAGAAAATGGAATCACTATGCATTTCAAGGTCACCAATATATTATTATTTTACAATAAAAAAAAATCTAATCAAAATTCAAAAACTAGGGAATGGAGCATTCAAAACGCGATTGATCGTGAAAACAGGACTAATTTATGGAGTACTTGACCAGAAATGATTGCAAAATACGTAAATAGAAGCGGAAGTGAATCATGAAATTGATGATAATGAAGCAAAAACAAATTTATGTACCGGCATGCTTTCGATCGTTGGGAGAGCCGGACTTGGCGAGGACCTCGAGGTCGACTAAGGTGAGAGACATGAGGCCCAAAGTGAGGCCCGACATGAGGCCCGCAAACAGCACCAGAATATTAGAAATGAGCCACTCACCCCTTAAAAGGCCTCATAAGGGGGAGGGTTATCCACACTTATATAGAAGAGATAGGATCATCACCGCCTCATAAGGGGGAGGGTTATCCACACTTATATAGAAGAGATAGGATCATCACCAAGCCGATGTGGGACAAGATATTAGAATTTTAACACGCCCCCTCACGTGTGGGCCGAAATGACACATCGGACTTCCATCACGTGGGTAGGCAAGAGAAGAGATAAAGAAATAAACTCCATCATCGACTTGGAACCTGGCTCTGATACCATATTAAAAATGGGCCACTCACCCCTTAAAAGGCCTCATAAAGGGGAGGGTTATCCACACTTATATAGAAGAGATAGGATCATCACCAAGCCGATGTGGGACAAGATATTAGAATTTTAACACAGAAAAGCCACAACCGCAATGCTAATGAAGAACCCCGCCTCGCAACACTGATACTCCACCGCCATACAAAACACACCGCCTACTTATCACCCCAATTCAATTAATCGATCGCCTCTGCTTTCTGAATTCTTCTACCGATTGCAGCATTTTGCGGCTGCGCAATTCATACATGTTCACGCTTTCTGGCCACGTGTCCCATTCCTTCACTTATTTATGCATCCAACTTTAAATCAAATTGAATAGCAACATAACCTTTTGTTAGAACTAATATTGAATTATCATTCATTTTTATTTTTTTTTCGGATTAATCAGTTAAGTGTGAAGAGAAGGATGGGGTTCAAAATGTGATCGAAAAATGTCTAGTTATGATATTTTGGATATTGTGTCTTGAATTATATGTACATATAGCCATATTTACGTTATTTTTTGAAGATAAATCTATAGAAATAAACTAATCTTCTATTTATGTAGTAATAACAATGAAATGTAAATCTGTAGATTGTGAATTTGTGATCGACTTATATAAAAATTAATTTTTGTCGAGATTTCGTCAAGTGGGGCAGAGACAATATAGAGTGAATCATTGCTGCATGAAAGTAGCCATGAAAGGTAATAGTAGTAGTATAAAAAATCACATCAAATCTAGAATCACAATAAAATAAGGGCATATATTACATTATTAATGATCTGGTAAAGGAGCAGACTATTGATCCCTAGAGTATATGAACATCGTTGGTTTAAATTACTACCAACAAATTTAAAACTTTCTAGAGATATTATGGTGGTTTTAAACTATAATTCTAAACAAAAAAACATTATTTAATTTTTTAAATTTGACAATTATAAATTTAATTTCAAATTTATAAATTTTCTAGAGATATTAATTATTTTATCGAGAAATTATATTTAAAATAAATTTTTTTATAGATTTGTTAAATTTAACAACCTTTTGGGCCTAAATATAAAATATGTGGGCTGCAGCTTATGCCGTTATGCGTATCAATTTTCATAAGAATAAGCCCACGATAAATCATGTAATCAAGAATCGATAGTAATTTCCATTAATAGTTTAATGCAATGCTTTTTAGGAAAAGCATGACCCACAAAATGACTTATTTTGCTACGACATTGTATTTAAAAATTGAATAGAGCTTAAAAGTCAGAATTATTTTGCTGTATCACATAGTTAAACTCAAAATGCCAAAACATATTTATATGTGTTTTATGTAAAGTGTAACCCACTTCAAGCCCCAGCAACTTTAGCATATGGTTTAATTCAGTGTTTGATTTGGTGGGTTAAATAAGCTTGAGTAGTTTGTACAATAGTGCTTGTTCGAATTGTCCGACGGCAACATATTGTTCAAATTGTCGGCTGCAACAACCGTTTGATATTGTCTGCTTTGGATCAAGCATGCACGAATTTATTTTTGGGTCATCCCAAAAGGCCTCAAACTAATTGGAGTTGGACATGGATTCTATACACATTCCAACTTTCCTCAGACTCCCGACTTGGGATGGATTTGTACTCAACAGTGCTATATAGAATTAATCTTAATTTGTAAGTCTTTAAATACCAACTATATCCCTTATTTGTTTCAATTCAAATGGAAAATTGTTAGAAAACGAAAATGGCATTTGTATGAATTTCATTAAGTTTTACTTTGACTATTTAGGCCCAACAACCAAAAAAAAATAATAATATTGGGCCCAACAACTAATTATTTAGGCCCAACAACCAAAATAAATCTCTCACTAACTCGTGAAAATGACGTGAGCGAAATAGATAAATAAATCGAATTTGCCACGCAATTAAATCTCGCCTCCTCTGATGTCTGGGATTCACATTCACTGATTAAGCAAAAATCTAGCGTCAGTAGATCTAGATCCCAGCTCCCAGTTCTCCCACTCCACTCTTTCTACTTTCTATTTCAGGTAAAATGCGTTTATTTGCTCAATGATCTCTCTCCTTTTACTTTTGTGAAGAATGCTGATGCATATTGTTCTGTTGATGGAATCAACTGGTCACGATTTTGGTGTTAATTGGGTCATTTTTGATCTGTGGGATAGTTTGTTTGAGATTGAGATTTATGATGATTTCTTCCTGCTGCATAATGCCATTTGGGGAGCTTGATTTAGCAGATCTTATTCCTCGTCGTATCGGCGAGCTTGATTTGGGATTCAGATTAGGGGAATTAGTTAAAGATGTAAACTTTTGGCCAAAATGAATTACTTAGAAGTGTTGGAGCTTGTTGATCGCCTTGTTTGATGCAGAATATGTGAATATTTCACCCGTTTATGACTCTCACATTGGAATATTAACTAATTTATATGTGTAGAACAGATAGCATCATTCAGTAGAGATCTTTGTGTAGTAAAAGGCTATGTTTAGTTTGATGATCATTGAGTAGAAGTCTCTGAGCTTTGTGGCTTCAAAAAACGTGTCCTTATCTTCTGGCCCCTTCAATCCTCAGCAGGCTCTTCAAGCTGTTAAGCAATGTCAAGAAGACCCAATGCTGCTCGCCGTATTGGAGATGGTGGGAGTATTCCTTTCGTTGGGGCATTGCATTCCAAGGCCCAGACATCTCCACTATTATCCATTGGAATTTTTGTTGTGGTATATGTTATTGCTTCTTTCACTTTACCCAATGCTGCTCGCCATATTTTCTTGATCATGTGTTTACATGAGTTTATTCGCTATTATTGCATTTACATATAGTGGATAGGCCCATCCATGCGTGTGTTCATACATAGACCCGTGTATCCATATTTTGCAATCCTGTAACGAGCTATAGTTACCTTGTGTATATGAATTAAAAAAAAGGAGATGGCTTAAGGATGATGCTTGTCCACTTCTTTCTAATACATGTGGCGATGGTCCTTGTAACATAGTTGAGCTTGTTTTTGTCAATGTTAATCCATAATGCGAAAACTGAAAAGCTACATTTTTTCTTGAATCTCAGGGAGCATTGCTGGTTGTTGGTTATATTTACCATGGTTCAGGTTTGTTCTTGGCCTTTTTACCCACACTCTTCTGGATCTGATCCCAGAAAATTAATCTTACATGCTTGTTCAAAAATAGCCATATGTCCAGCAACACACTTTTCACCCACTCAAAACATTATCTTCCAAACATTTATTGAAACCCATGCTGAATCAAAGTGAAAAGAGGGAGTAGGAAGTTGACTAGAAAATATGATGATTATGGAAACATTCCCTTTAATAAGCGGTTATATCAATTTTCCTTTGTTCTTGACAGGTAGCAGGAGTGTTGACATAAATAGTTTAAGTAGACTTGAAGGTAAGCGTTTATGATTTATAAGTGTACTATCTATGATTTTATAAAAGATCCACTACGTACTTGTAATTTAAAACGTAATTCAGCTATGTTTTTGTGATTTTTCTGGTGAATCATGACTGAATAATGAATGCATGTATCAAAGGCTTTATTTCTTGTTCTTATGACCATTATTATGGCTTCAGAATTTCCTGGTTTTTCATTGGTTTAGCTGCACCTACAGCGATTTTCACCTTATTTTGTGATTCCGGTGTTTCAGTCAAAAGTAATCCATGTTCAAGATACAAAAAGGTCTTTATGGTCTGTATATACTATTGCACTTGTGATGTATACCTCTGATTCTTAAATAATGGTAAAAAAGAAGTTTATCAATTGCCAATCAATCTTCTCTCTGACTTTTGTCTTCCGTGGCTTCATTGTTATGAAATGTGAATAATTTTGCGATCGGTTGAGATGCATTTTGTTGAACCAGTAGTGTTCATGCAGGTGGTTGTACTCTAGAGGTTCAGAAAATAATACCTATTTTAAAGAAGACATACGGTGACAGCATGAAAAAGATATTACATGTTGGTCCTGAAACCTGCTCGGTGGTCTCTCAACTGTTGAAACAAGAGGATACAGAAGCCTGGGGTATAGAGCCCTATGAGTTGGATGATGCTGATGCCAGCTGCAAGAGTCTTGTTCGCAAAGGCATTGTGCGCGTGGCTGATATCAAATTTCCCCTTCCGTACAGGCCCAAAACATTTTCCCTCGTCATAGTTTCAGATGCATTGGATTATTTGTCTCCTAAGTATCTGAACAAGACTGTGCCACAGCTAGCAAGGGTAGCTTCTGATGGCTTAGTTATATTATCTGGTAATACTCGAAAACTTGATCTCTTAAGTGCTTCTATGATTCTGGAAGTTACACGCCATTATATAAATGCATGCATCTAGTCCATGACATCCATTTTAGTAAAATATCTTTTCCATCTCAATTTCAGAAAAGTTATACGCCGCAGAGTCTTTCCATACTCTCTTTTCAAATGCCTTACAGCAGCTTTCACTCTTTCCCATGTTGCAATTGCATACCATTCATCTTTTGTAAATCTCAGAAGTTAGAAGGCCGTGTTTCTCATTATAACATACACGCTTGCAGGTTACCCAGGTCAGCAAAGAGCTAAAGTGTCGGAGCTTTCTAAGTGGGGGCGCCCGGTAATTGCCAAACTTCATTTCCATTTGTTTTCTTCAAATGCCTCATAGCTGATCAATCTATGAAAAATTCTTACAGTCCTGTTTCACGATTAGTGTGACAAATGTTGTGAACTACGATTCAGTAGATTTAGCGAATGGTGACATTCCGTGTTCAAACTTCACGATAATTCTCATTGATCAAATGTCTCTAAGCAGGCACTTATGTCACAAATATCTTCATCTTGATCTGCATTAAACTTAGGGTGTTGGTTTCCATTGAATAGGCGAAGCTGCGGAGCTCAACTTGGTGGATAAGGTTTTTTATTCAAACCAGCTTAGAAGAGAATGAATCTGCTGTGAAGAAGTTTGAGCAGGCAGTATCCAAGAACCCTTACAAGTCAGCCTGCCAAGCTTTTCATCTCAAACCACTGCATTGATCATCTCACTACAGAACAAGGTATTCTTTTGTGGCGCCAAAGCCAACGAGCATCTTTACTTCTTCAAAGTGTTAAATTAGTTATCAAATGTGCAATTTGTGTTAGTTAATCTTGTTTGATGTAAAATATTTGACCTAATTATTGATTGAAATTTTTTGCTGGTCTTATTTAGCAACCAACAAAATGTATCCTCATTAGTGTCTCTTTATGTTGGCAAAAAGTGCTCTGCAGAATATGAATTGTTTCTTTTTTTTTTTTTTTTTTTCATGTCGGGTGCTATGGTTCTATTTTTCCATAATTGACGACGAAGAAGAAACGTGCAACGGAAAAATTACTCAAACTAATTAAAAGACATAATTTATTACAAATAATAGGGTTAAAGTTGATGATATCTGTAATGTGTCACACACTTTGTGTCATACTATTAGATTGATTACTCCATTTCAATACCCTATTTTTCTATTTATGAATTTTAGCAATCAACTGTTACCTAATAAAAGTGAATATACATTATAGAATAGTACTTGCATATCCGAACGTATTAACATCTATAATATGCTATACAATCTATAAAGTGATAATCTCTTTCAATTTTTTTTTGCCTAAATTCTTTCCACCACCCAACCCATTCCTCGCAATCCTTCAAATTAGGATTTCTTGGTTTCTATAAAAAGTTAAAGCCATTCACATTTCACACTTTGCCATATCTAAGCCACGAGAGAGAGAGAAATGAGTAGGGTCATTGTGTTGTTATTGGTGATGTTGATGGCCTTAAGCCACCATATCCATGCCAACAAGGGCGGCCGCCACTACCGTCCCAAAGACTACTTACGCGCCCACAACAAGGCCCGGGCTAGGGTGGGGGTGGGGCCCCTCGTTTGGAACGAAACGTTGGCAGAGTACGCCAAGGCCTATGCTCAAGTACGGTCTCAAGATTGTGAAATGCACCATTCAGAAGGCCCGTATGGCGAAAACCTAGCAGCGGGGAGTTGGCAGGTAAGCGCGAAGGAGGCTGTCCGCATGTGGGTCGATGAGAAGCATTTGTACGACGTTAAAGCCAATCTTTGCAAGGGAGAATGGAGTAGTTGTTTGCATTATACGCAGGTAGTTTGGCGAGGCACTCATTCCGTTGGATGTGCTCACATCCCGTGCCCGGAGGAGTGGACCTTTGTCATTTGTAACTATGATCCCCCGGGTAACTATGTCGGAGAACGTCCCTTTTAAATTGCTACATCTTGTATGATTATGATTTGTTGGATTTATTTGCTTATTGTTTTGGGTTCAAACGTTTATAATTTCTGTTTCAAGATCACATGATACAACTCAAGCGATGATGTCATTTAAATTGAAATTTTTCGTTGACTTTTGGTCAATCTTATACTCAGACGGTTAAAACTAGAATATAAAATCATAACCTTATAGTAATATTTTTGTAGTTATTCTACAACGAGCAAAATTGAAACTAATATGAGAAATTAATCAAATATAACGTGACAACCAAACCCGATTTGTTAAGGAAATTCTCAATCCGAACACAATATATTATGAGTTGACACGACACAATACGATAGCATAACGATAACGACACAAACCCAATTTACATGATTAAAATATGATACGACACTATTAACCTTCATTTACACGAACCTAGAGAAGAAAATTTAAATACAATTATTTTAAAATAATAATAATTGCTTTATTTAGCATCTTACCCGAACACAACCCGAAATTATTAGGTTCCTAATAAGTCAAACTAATAAGGATATCAACCCAATACAACTTACCTACACCCATCCATGTCCCTGTCCAATTTTTATATAGTTTTCAAATTGTCAGCCCTATCTAAAATGTCTCCCATACATAATGTAATAATCTAAAAGGCAAGATATACTAATTAGGTGTATTCGTTATAATAAAGTTGCAATTGTAATTAATGGAGTAATTAAAATTAGATCTTGTACATTCTTACTATTCATATGTTTAATTAAAATCAATATTTGAAGTTATTAAGTTCTAAAAACATAACTTAAATAAAGTTAATTATTTTTTTTGAAAGAAAAAAGTGGACAAAACGCGAGAAAATATCTAATGAAAAAATAAAATAAAAAAGTACATGACCATTGAAAAAGCCAAATATAAAACCCCGCACATGAAGTCTAGCACAATTTCTTGATGGATGATTGAATACATCTCCGTAGTTCAAATCTTGATATTGTGATACTTTCATTCCAACATCTTTATTCATTTAATGTAGTAATATTATTAGGTTCATAACTTTAACATTGTTAGGCAAGTTGACCTTCATTCAATAAAAGAAAGTTGATCTCCACTCTTATATATTGTCAATTAGTCATTAATTCAAGAACGCTATCCTTCAATTTGGGAATCCTTTGCTTCCTATATAAAAGGTCATGTGGGTCATGCATCAAAGTCATTCACATTATACTTATATCTAAGCCACAATAAAAAATGAGTAAGGTCATAAGCCATCATATCCATGCTCAACACAGTCCCAAAGACTACCTAGACGCCCACAACGAGGCTCGGGCAGCGGTGGGGGTTGGACCCCTCGTTTGGAACAAAAAAGTGGCAAAGTACGCCCGGGCCTATGCTAACGTACGGTCTAAAGATTGTGCAATGAAGCACTCAGATGGCCCATATGGCGAAAACCTAGCGTCAGGGACTCTGAGGGTAAGCGCGAAGGAGGCTGTCAAAATGTGGGTCGATGAGAAGCCTTTGTATGACGTTAAAACTGATCTTTGTGTGGGAGGAGGGATGGAATGCCGGCATTATACGCAAGTAGTATGGCGAAATTCTCGTTCCGTTGGTTGCGCTCATGTCTTGTGTCCGACTGGTTGGACATTTGTTACTTGCAACTATGATCCCCCGAGCAATTATGTCGGACAACGTGCATATTAAAATTAGTAGATGATACATCTGGTGAAATGTTATGTGCCTAAAATCCAAATGGCATACTTTGATAGTTTGATTAATATGATATGGTATATCTATATATGTTGGTTTTTTATACCTTCAATTCATTTCGTACAAGGCAATAGTTCTTTAATAAATGATGACTGTATAAGGCTATAGTTATTATAAAGAATAAAATTGTTCATGCTTCTGTTATCGTTGGCTATTAATTTCATTGTATGATGGTTGCTAAATGCAACTATACAAGTGCGTGTGCATTGGAAATATTTAAACATATAAATTATCAAGAATTTAAGAAAATTACATAAATATTGAAATTATCACCGTGTCCTTCACGAAAATCATTATGGCATCATGCCAATCAATATCATGAATCATTACGTACATAGTTGTGCAAACTAAATTTTTAAATTTAGTTTCTTTTTATTTTTGCTAAATGTCTTGTATGCATTATGAATGTAATAATCTCAAACCAATGCTGATTAAGTCTATGTATGTAAAATTTTACGTAATTATAATTAATTATATTTAAAATTAGATTTTTTAATTAAAATCACATGTGATATTTTATAACAATCACGGTACTATAAATTGATTGTGTTTTTTAGAGTGATTTGGGTTCGCCAAGTTGGAATTTATCATAGCACAACCTAATTTTCACTTTAATTCTTCGATAAAAAATAAAATAAAATAATTAGGGACACATACACCATTAGGCAAGTTGACATTCAGACGATAAAAGACTTTTTTATCTCCACTATTTTAAATAGTCATTAATTCAAGAACGCAATCTTTCAATTTGGAAACTCTAATTTGACTATATAAAGGCCATGCTGATCATCAAATTTAAGTCATTCACTTTTCACAAATTTTCCTTATCTAAGCCACATAGAATGAGAAAGGTCATTATATTGTTCAGTGTGATGGTGGCCTTGGGCCACCATATCCATGCCCAAAACCGTCCCGTAGACTACGTAGATGCCCACAACGTGGCTCGAGCAACGGTGGGTGTTGGACCCCTCGTTTGGAACGAAACAGTGGCGGAGTACGCTAAGGCTTACGCTGAAGTACGGTCAAAAGATTGTGTAATGAGGCATTCAGATGGCCCATATGGCGAAAACCTAGCGGCAGGGAGTTGGAACGTGAGCGCGAAGGAGGCTGTCGACATGTGGCTCGATGAAGAGCCGTTGTACGACGTTGAAACCGGTCTTTGTGTGGGAGGAGGGAATGCTTGTTTGCACTATACACAGGTAGTTTGGCGAAACTCTAATTTCGTTGGCTGTGCTCATGCCCCGTGCCCAAATGGTTGGACCTTTGTTATTTGTAACTATGACCCTCCGGGCAACATTGTTGGAGAACGCCCTTATTAAATTTGATAATTAGATGCTACATCTTGTGAAATAGTATTATGTAATAGGAGATGTAATCAATTGCTAACTAATTACCAATCCCAAATTGAGATCAATTTTCAACCATTAGATTAGAAGATCTTGTGGTTAATATAATGCCAAGTGTAATAGTAGTATATTTTAAATTTAAATAATTATTAATTAAATTAAAAGGGTATTAATGTCAAATCCTATATGTAGTAATTATAACTAACTACTTTCTCTTTCCTCAAAATCATCTCAAATCTTTAAATTTACGTAACTCTCTCAATTTAAATTATTTTTTCACAAAAAATATACTCCCTCTGTCCCATTAAAAATGAAACGTTTTCCTCTTATGTTTGTCCCATTAAAAATGAAACGTTTCCTAAAATGGAAACAACTCTATCTCTACTTTTTCATCTCTCTTACTTTACTCTCTCCTCATCAACTCACAAAACAACACTACATAAAATCCCGTGCCGATTCCCAAATGTTTCATTTTAAGTGGGACGGAGGGAATATCAAATTAAAGATAATTTAATAAGGATTCCAACGAGATCTCAATTGCATATGTTCCGACGACGTTCGGATGATGAAATTTGATATTTTTTATTTTAGTTTTCGTAAATGTTGATACCCAGATTTTTATCAACAAATACATCAAAAAATCTCAATAAAACCATGTAAAAATCTCAATAAATATGTTTCTTGTACTAATGTTGATATTCTTATATCATATTGTTGATATTTGTAATACACAATGTTGATATAAAAAAACACCCACGAAAATTATCATATGATAACATAATGACGATATTACCCCTTTGTTGATATTTTGTCTACTATTTATTGAGATTTGTGAGCTTTAATCTCGTCCACTCATTTTAAAATCCAAGGGTGGAGATTTAGTCTTGATTTTGGATTAGGGTGCTATAAGCATTAGAATAAGACCCTATGTAACAGTACTAAATTCGTTAGATGATACATCTTGTGAAATTATTATGTTATGTTTATGTATTGTAAATTTTTATGTTGACGAATTGAATTTGCACAATGTATTGCTACTACAATAGTTTATAAATTCTATTTCCGGATCAAATATACATTCAATCCAATTTGCACAACGCATCACCCGATTGATTTTTTAATAAATGACTATAGACGTCATTTTATGATCGTCTGTTGCTAAATTCAGTTTCGTGACTGACGTCTATTTAAAGTACTTAACTAATAGTAGTAGTATATGAATTGCCAAGAATCCAGGACAATTATATAAATATTACAAATATCTCCGTCAATAGTCAAATCTATATAAATAGACCAAGCTAATTAAGTTTTTATTACTTTCTATTTTTATTAAATGTCTTGTATACATAAATGAATGTGATAATATAAATAATTTTAAAAACAAAGTCTGATATAATATAATCTATTGATTCTATTCTATTAATCTTCTTAATTTCGAATTCGGATTATATATATACGGCATATTTAGAATTAAAAAGTCAAGTTTTTTCTTAATTATTACTCCCTTCGTCCCACAAAAGATGTCATACTTTATTTTTTAGTTTGTCCCACAAAAGAAAAGACGTCACATTTCCTCTTTTGGAAAAAGTTCATTCTCACATCAATTATAAAATTATATTTTCTCTCACCAGTTAACACACAAAATAACATCTCTTAAAATCTCGTGTCATTTCCCAAGTGTGACATCTTCTCTGGGACGGAGGGAGTACTAATATTTTATTTTACTTTATTTTCTTTTATATATTTCTCGTCATCTCTCATTCTCTCTCATTCTCGGGAAAATTATTTTAGATGGATGATTAAATGAATGGACGATTATACTACTACTTAATAGAAAGAGTTATTAGACATACTGCTAGTCACTAAAGAATATACACAATGGTAGATTGATGTTGCAGATCTGCTGCTATTTCATGGTAGAATGTTCACATTATAAAACATGTAAAAACCTTACCAATGGCAATAATAATTAAATAATGTTGAATGGCTGTAATATTGCAGAATGTTGGCTCACCAAGATGTTATGTGCATGTAATACTATAATGTATACGTAGAACATAAAAGGCAAAACACATCCTTAAGTCCCCGTACTTTGATTGTTTATTTCAATAGGTCCTTATACAATTTTTTCGTTTTAATAAGTCCTCGTACTTTTCTATTCAATATATTCCAATCCTTATTTAACGGAACCATTAACTTTTCCGTTATAAAATAATACATCATATATTAATTATTAAATCTATTCCACCTAATATCCTAGTCGGAAAATATCAACCAAACATTAAGAAAAAGATAAAACAAGAAAAAATGATCTCAGAGAGAAGAGCGAGGATGTTGGGTTTGCGAACACGGCCGGACATGACCTCGGAGAGAAGAGCGAGGCTGTTGGCGTTGAAGAGGGCAATGGAGGCGATCCCCGAGCCCACGGCGGTGCCGTTCACGAGGGCGAGGCCTTCCTTGGGCTGGAGCTCGAAGAAGCCGCCCTTGACGCCGGCGAGCTTTAAGGCTTCCTCGGCGTTGAGGAGCTCTCCGGTGGGGCCCACGGCCTTGGAATTGGGCGGCCGGTCAGGAGCCCAGCGATGTAGGAGAGGGGGCACGAGAATGCCGGAGGCCGTGATGTGCCGCAGAGAGGGAGACATGGGGTGATGTTCTGGTTCAAGAATTTGGTAATGGCTTCAAGGATTTCAAATCGGATGCTGGAGTAGCCTTCGAGTAGGGTGTTGATCCGGACCAGCATCGTCGCTCTCGTTGCCGTGTGCGGCAGCGTGCGGTTTGATTCCGTTCCGTTTCCAAATATTCCGGCGTTCAAGAACCTGTTGCCATTTTGCTTTCATTAATTTCTAATCGAAAAGAACAGCAACTTTAAGCAGAAGACCACTCCAAAAAAAATTGGTTCTTGAATTTATTGGGTGTGATTATAGCTCTCTTAGCGTTATACGATACCAGGCTGCAACACAGTGTTTGAGGGAGAAAGAGAGAGTGTGGGAAGGGGCAGTTTCAAAAAATTGATACTCATTTTCCAACTAGGATATTAAGTGGAATAGATTTAAATAATTAATATATGATATGTTATTTTATAACAGAAAAGTTAACTATTCCGTTAAATAATGATTGGAATATATCGAATATAAAAGTATGAGGACTTGTTAAAACGAGAAAATTGTATAAGGACCTATTGAAATAAACAATCAAAGTACAAGGATTTGATGATGTGTTTTACCTTGTAAAATTACAAGTATAAAATGTTGACATTTTCTAAAATGTGTACGTAATATATATGCTAGCCCTAGTATATATTTATAAATATGTGAAATATGGATAAATATGTAGAATGTAGGAGTATAACATCTTGGGTAAAAATGCTAAATTTAATTTGAATTTTATAATTTTATATAACTCCTTTTAAAATAACATTAGGATACTACTAATTTAAACATAATAGTGTATAATTATGAGAAAATAATAAACATACAACATCAAAAAATCATTTTCCGTATATATACTATCAATTGAGCCGCAGTAATTGATTGTGTATTGATCTCAAATTGGAAATTATCATGGTGACAAATCTTTAGGCAAGTTGACCAGCTTCATGTAATAAAAGAAAGTTGATCTCCACTATACTAAAATTCACACAATCATCAAATAAATCATCAATGTTAATATCCTTTTGAAAACATAGGAATGAAACATTCAATTAAATTCCACTTATAAATACACCAAAACACTCAAATCTCTCCATATCACAATCACAAAAATGTACTTCTCCACCATGACCAAATCCCTCTTCCTAACAATTTTCTTCATCGTCGTCGCTGCCGCCGTCGCCCAAAACTCGCCACAGGACTTCGTGGACGCCCACAACCGCGCGCGAGCGGAGGTGGGCGTCGCGCCCGTGGCGTGGAACGCCACTGTGGCCGACTACGCCCTTCGTTACGCGGAGGAGCGGTCCGGCGGATGCGAGCTGGAGCACTCCGGGGGGCCGTACGGAGAGAATCTGGCGGAGGGGTACGGGGAGTTCTCGGCGGTGGAGGGCGTGGGGTTGTGGGTGGGCGAGAAGTCGAGCTACGACTATGCCTCCAACTCGTGCGTAGGAGGGGAGTGCCTGCACTACACGCAGGTCGTGTGGCGCGACTCTACGCAGTTGGGATGCGCGCGGAAGCAGTGCCGTAACGGCTGGCAGTTCGTCATCTGCAGCTATTATCCACCGGGAAATTACATCGGCCAACGCCCCTATTAGCGAGTAAAAATGTAGTCGAATCGTCATTTGATGTGTCTAGTCAATTATAATCGGAAGTAGCAAAAAGAGAAAAAAGTAATGAAAGAAAATATTTCTGTAACGCCTCTACTAGCCAATAAAAAAATAATGAAGAAAAATATTTTTGTAATTCATTTGATTAGTTGCGCGCAAGAAAATATGTGTATAACTTATATGCCTACTGTTGGATATGGTTTCTTATCTGCTTTTATTGTTGGTTGCCTCAAGTTTGTATTGTTTTAGGTGCAAAAGTTATTTCATGATGGTTTAAATAAACAATTTACGGCAAATAGTTGAAAAAATCAGTTTAATTTTGGGTCAATCTCACAACTAACAATTATGACCAATTTTATCATAACTTTGTTAGTATTTTTTAGTTGTCCTATAGCAAACAAAAAAAAAAAATCAATGTGCCGTGTGTCTAAATTTATTGGTGTGACATATATGTTTGTAAAAATTAACGAAGTGACTGATAAGGTGTATTAAACGATGGTGTTTTGAATGTTTCTCCACGCAGATTTTTTGCCGGTCACATCTATATAATTTTCCCTGCATATGACACATGCACAAAGATGACATGTATAAGTCGAGAAGATTGGACAAAATTGGCATACATAAATCGAGAAACAACTATTATCAGTGATTAGTTACTTAATTACATTAAAAAAAATTAATTATATAAAGTGGATGTCTAATAGGCTGGGCCTGGTTTAGGTTTTGGATGGATCTGAGCCTAAGTTCACAAAATGGCCCAATTGAAGCACACATCAACTGAGGAGCTCAACTCGGGCTCATTTCGTTTCACTGATTGATATGGGCCGGCCTAGTTGACAAGTCTATGCAGACATAGACAAAAATGATGGTGGTGATGTTTATATTTTATTCGAAAATATTAGGTGATCCAGATAATTGATTAAATCTTTTACATAAGTAGTATAATTTGAAGATTCTGTAATAAAAGAGAAATTTTTTAAGTATCCCTAGGGCTTTAGTGGATTTTTTTTTTAATTATCTAAGAGTGATAAAAAAATATCTTTAGAAAGTCTAGAAAAAACTCAAGTAAAGCTCAAGGGATTTTTTATTTTCAGAAAATCTGGTTGTTCTATTTTCAAGACCCAGTCACGTTAATTTGAACTACATCATACCTTAGGATTTGATTGAGTATTTTATAGTATGCACATATGTCGTGTCGCATTATTAATCTTATTGTGATGAGATGAGTGCACATATGAACATCAATTGTTAATTTACTTAATTTGGAGTTGAAAAATAAATTGATGTCAAATTGTCAATATACTAATTTGTAACATGCTTGTTGTGGATAGCTAGGAATAGATAAAAATATCAAATTACCCGCTCTTACCAAACAAAAAAAAAATACTGAATATACTGAATTTTCGGAATATCACAAATTTTCACATGAATTTTCGGAATATCACAAATTTTCACATGTATAATACCTTACCAATTAATTCGATATGATAAATGTATAAATAGAGCAAAACAGGCATCTTTTGTATCCTCACAAAAATGGACTCTTCCACCATTTCCCTCTTCCTAACACTTTCCTTCATCGCCGCCGCCTCCGGACAAAACTCGCCACAGGACTTCCTGGGCGGGCACAACGCCGCACGGGCGGAGGTAGGCATCCCTCCGCTCGAGTGGAATGCCACCGTGGCTGACTACGCCCTCCGCTACGCCCAGAAGCGCGCCGACGACTGCAACCTGGAGCTGTCAATGGGGCCATACGGCGAGAACCTGTTTATGGGGCAGGGGCAGGTTTCCGCGGTGGACGCCGTGACCGTGTGGGCGAGCGAGAAGCCCAACTATGACCAAGCATCCAACTCCTGCAAAGGATCGTGCCTGCACTACACGCAGGTCGTGTGGCGCGCCTCCACCCAGCTAGGCTGCGCGCTGCAGCCGTGCCGGAACGGCTGGATCTTCGTCATCTGCAACTATCATCCGCCGGGAAATTACGACGGAGAACGCGCCTACTAGGCCGGAATGAATCACCTTATACGTTACTATATACTACATTTTCTAATACACCGCAACATTAACATCTGGATCTCTCTTTATGGATAAAAAATCTATTTCCAATATAAATTCTTTCCTTCAATTTCTCACTCTACTATTTATAAGCTAACTAAATAATTGAAACAATATAAAAGGACTAATTTTTTACTTTCTCCATACAATATAAAAGGATTAATTTATTGCTTTGTTCTTATTTTTATTATTGAAACGAAGATGTCAATTTATATACAAATGTGATTAACTAGAACTTAACCAATCTTCATAAATTAAATAATTATTATCTCAATATAAAATATTGTAGAAATATTTATATGATTTCTATTAAAAATAATTGCAAAATTTAATTATCTGTTAAGTATGCATTATATAATATTTGTTATAAAAATATATATAGAAAAATTTTAACTATCAAATAATTATGCAGTATAATGTTTTTTAGTTATAGTATATTAATTGATATTTTGGGAATATTAAAAATAATTTATTTTAATAAAATAAGAAAAAACATAGAATTTGATCATTTATATATTTTGAAATACGTAAAAATTTAAGTCTTTCATATAACTTTTTGGAATAAATTTTTTTTGATAATACTATTATTTTTTTTACAAAATTTAACATTATTATTTAGATTAATAATAGTGAAAGAGAAAATGAAAAAAAAAAATAATAGAGCGAAATGGAGAGATAAAGTGTGAGAAAGTGAAGGATAGAGTATACAAAAGAAAATGTACTCCCTTGGGCTATTCGACCTGACCCATTTGACAATTTGACAAGAGTATGCATCATCTTCATTTACAACTAGGTACAGTGGCGGATGGGGGGGAGGGCAGGAGGGGGCGGTCGCCCCCGCCGTGCGACTAATTTCTTCTTATCCGGACGTAAAATCACCATGTCCGCCCCTTCTGTTTGCCCTGACGTCGCCCCGAAAATTGAAAAAAATTGTCATTTTCGACCTAAACCAACCTACTAATATATATTTCGCTCCCTCCGTTTATCAATCCTGGATCCGCCACTGACAAGGTACTACTCCATTTTACAACATACTACTAAGTACTCGTACTTTATTGGAACTTCTTATTCGATTTTGACTTGCGTTGAAGTCGCTATTCTTTGATAGATGAAGATTGCCTGGTAATACATTGTTATCTCTTATTTTCTTATTGTTGTTATACTCCTTCCATCTCAGTTTTATAGTCACATTTTGCCATAAAAGTCCGTCCCATATTTATAGTCATATTTAGAATTTTCCATATTTGGACATAAAATTTTACCCCATTATTCACTAAAATTACACTCAAATGCCATTATCAATACAAAAATAAACCAAAACAAAAATAAAAAAACCAAAAAGTCAACAAGGGACTCACCTTCAACCAACTCACTTAATTTATTACACACTCCTTCATCTCACTTTATTTATTACACACTTCATATCTCACTTCATTAATTACACACTCCACTAATTCCTTAAAACTTGTGCCCTAACTAAATGTGATTATAAATGTGGGACGGAAGGAGTATTAAGTTTGTTACTTTTATAGCTATTTATATTTGATTTTATACTACTACTATGCAATGCTAACTCACTAATTTTATAGCTTGATCGCTTTGAATCAAATAAAAAAAATCTTAGTAGGTGAAATGGAAAAAAGGGTCAATAGCTCCAAATTAGGAGTACTACGTTTCTCAAGCGATCGACGATTGTGTTATCAAGTTAGGAATTTACCATGAGCTTAATTTTTAACTCAATTAAAAAATTGATTGTAGTACGAAATTATTGCAGAGAGCATGTCTATCTCAACATCACAAATCATTAGGCAAGTTGACCTTCATGCATTAATGAAAGAGAGAAGTTGATCTCCACTATATATAGTCTATACACATTAATTCATCAAGGCAAACAATAATAATAATTCAAAGAAATCATTAACATTGATATTTCATTTTAAAAGATTAGAAGGTTAAAACGTTAAATCATAGTATCACCACTACACACATTCCATTTATAAATACTAGATCAAAACAGGCATCTTTTGTATCCAACAAATTAAAACCCTCACAAACAATGGATTCTTCCACCATTATTTCCCTCTTCCTAACACTTTCCTTCATCTCCGCCGCCGCAGGACAGAACTCGACACGGGACTTCCTGGAAGGCCACAACCTCGCACGAGCGGTGGTAGGCGTCCCGCCCCTCGAGTGGAACGCCACCGTGGCCGACTACGCCCTCCGCTACGCCAAGAAGCGGTCCGACGACTGCAACCTGGAGCTGTCAATGGGGCCGTACGGCGAGAACCTGTTTAAGGGGCATGGCTTGGGGCTGTTTTCGGTGACGGCGGCAACCGCCGTGAACCATTGGGTGAGCGAGAAGCCGTACTATGACTACGCCTCCAACTCATGCATTGCCGGAAAATCGTGCCTGCACTACACGCAGGTCGTGTGGCGCGGATCCACTCAGCTAGGCTGCGCGCTGCAGCAGTGCCGTAACGGCTGGATGTTCGTCGTCTGCAGCTATGATCCGCCGGGAAATTGGGTTGGAGAACGCCCCTACTAGCGTTCATGAATCGTGGAACATTATCTATTTTATTGTTTGTTGGCTATGGCCTGTGGTTTAAAAAATGTAATGTTTGTGTTCAAAGCTTGTCTTATCATCATGGCTTTAAATAATGTTATGGAAATTCTTAATTAAACTATTATTATTATTTAAGGATGCAAATTTATATTTTTAAATACACCACCTACGCTTTAATAAAAGTTTTCAATCTTACCATCTCAATGCAAACAAAAATTTCTCTAAACAAAAAAAATATTAAGGTTTAACAGAGAATGGGTAATGATAAAATGCAAACTCATATATTGTACAAACTCCAAACTTTTCAACATAGTGTCAACACAGTGTAAAATTTCAATATTTTGATGTCAACACAATGTTAATACAATGTTATCACAATATCAACACGGTGTCAACCATTGACACTGTGTTGATATTTTCTGTTGCTATTATTTTGTAATCTGTTGACATTTTTTTACGATTTAGATTGTAGTTTGAAGTTTGTACAATATTTAAAGTTTGCATTTGATTACATCCCAACAAATAATTGTGTCCTTAACTTAACAATGTTTTTCAATATGGTTATTTATCAAAAAATTTCTAACATAAGTAATTGCATCTAAAATTTTATGCTTTTATAAGTTTGTTGTGGTGACATCTCTTTCAAAATTATTGGATCACAACACTGTATAATATGTAGACTTTATTAATGCTAGCTAGAGCTTTTCACAAATAAAATTACGTAGTGCGCACCGGACAAACTTCATCGTGTTTTAATTGCAAAATTTAGAAAGATGATATTGTAATTATGAGTTTTTTTTTTTTTTTAGAAAAAGTGGAAAAGCTTGAGAAAACATAATGAATATAGGAAACACCGACTCTATCATGCAAAATTCAAATAATAAGCCCCCGATCCTAAGTTTAAAAAATGAAATTCAATAATTTTTTTTAATAATACTAAAAATAAAACTGAACGAATATATTTTATCATAACTTTTCTTTTTTAATCTGTATATACATCCCTTTGGCTCATTCACCCTTCAACTCTCACACTTCAACAGTATATTTTAAGTTGTTTCTCATTCAATTAATGATTATATATATTACACCCCTTTGGCTTGTTCATTCACCCCACAATTCTCACACTCCAATTCCAATTATATATTTTAAGTTGTTTTGATGATAAAAATAATGATTATATAACTAACAAATAAAAAAAAATTAATATGAACAGTATAAGTACTTAAAATTTTGATGATTTTTGCGTATATATGAATGTGGATAGTACAAGAAAATACGAAAATATTGTGAATGCTTAAGATTAAAATATTTTTGTTTATACCATTCCTAATAAGATGAGCCAAGCCCAATCACGTTTGACCAACTTTTTAATATGGTCCACGTTTTCCCACGAGATTTAATTGACTACTGGAGAATTTTTATAGTAATATATTAATTATATGCATATATATCGAGTGGTATGATTAATCTTACGCACGTACGTTCCTTAATTAATTATTGATGAACATGTAATTAATTTTCCTTAATATATTATATTTAGTTAGTCGTGTCACGCACGTTCCTTAATTAATAAAAAGGTGACTGAATTTTGGTTGGAATTTATAAAAGATTATTAACAAAAAATTACTATATCAATTAGTTATTGATGAACATGTAATTAATTTTCTCAAATTGAAAACAAGAAAAATAAAACAACATATCGGATTTATTAACTAAAAAGGATGAAACATAGTAATCGAAGTCGGAGACCGGTTTAGGGTACTGTTGGCTTCATATTAATAAAATTAACAATCGGCTTCGGAGGGAGGGACTTCTTGATGTGCCACGGGAGGAGGGATTGTTGGATGGTCGGTGGAAGGGGGGAACTGCCGCCGGACTTGAGAAGCAGGACTAGACATCTGGCAGCGGCCGCGGTCGCTTGGAACGGCCCAGTCTCGTGTTCCAATGGAGATCAGAGATGTCCATGACTATGTCTATGCGGCTCTGTGTGTGAAGTAGGGGTGGAGAATTATATCGAAATACTGGACTTACAGTATCGAAAAAATACCGAAAATATCGATTTTTCGGTAAATCGTAGTTTCCGGTACGGTATGATATCGTACCGAAAGATTAGGTACGATAACGGTATTAGATTTCTTATACCGCGGTATACCGGTATATACCGTCATACCGAATCGTCAATATATATCGACACTTCGGTATACGTGATATATCGATTGATTATTATATATATAAACATACTATATATGGGGCATGTTAGGGTGCCACCACCCCTTAAAATAACACCATACCACAATTCCTTGCCAATCATTTGTACACGTGGACGAATAATAAGCTGCCACGTGGCAAAAAAAAAAAAAAACTGAAAAAGACGGCCAACAATTTGTTGTTCTTTATACAGCAATTTTTCTTGTCCAGCAATATCCGACACACTATACAACAATCTATAGATTGCTGTGTAGTCTTTGTAATATTGCTGTGTAGCGTTTATAATATTGCTGTATAAGTGGTGTCACAGTGTCACTTTAAGATGGATTGTCATTTTAACACAAACCTACTATATACAGTATATTTTATGTTATATTTATACTAAAAGTTTAAAATAAAATTCTCTATTATACGAAAATAAAAAATAGAATTGTTTTTTTGAATATTTTGGGTATAATAGATTTTTTTTCGGTATAACATGTATAACGGTATGTCGTACCGCAGTTCGGTATACCATAAAAGTACGGTATACCGAAAACATGGTATGGTAACGGTATCAAAATCTATCTTACCGAATTTCATATACCGAACTCCTGTATACGGAAAAATTCAGTATGATATCGGTATAGTGTTTTGTCATACCCTAACTTTCGGTACGGTATAGATATGACACTTATAATACGGTATACCGTAACGAACCACCCTAGTAAAGTGCAATGAAATTATACGATTTTCTCCTAATTAGATAACTACGGATTGATGAATAAGGTACTACTCCACCTATTAATTCAATTAATTTGTATATTGCAGTTTTATCGGAATTAGCCAATTTGGAGTACTTGTTATTGTTTTCAAAATATATATCTACATTTTTAATTTGTGTGTGCACGTCGTGTTAGTTTATAAGTAGTTGTATCACGCACACTCCTTAATTTATAAAAGATGACTAAATTTTAGTTGGAATTTATACAAAGTTATTTTTGGTTAAAATTTAAGAAATGATGAGTTGGGTTCCTTTTCTCCTTTAATTTAGGCGCTCGTAATTATTCTGGCACTTAATTATGGGTCGGATCTTTTTATTGTGTTTGGATCTACCCAACTTTAGTGGGTCCACTCTATTATGTTTAAGTAGGGATCCCCTAGTGACAGGAAATATTCTCAAAAATCAGACATACTATCTCCTTCTCTGAAAATTTGAAACAGTTTACTATTTTGGTTCGTCCCTTAAAGTTTAACACACTTCATTTTTTTACCATTTTTTATAATGAACGTCATATTTCACTAAGTCATTCCTAGTCACATTTTATTATAAAACTAATACTTTAAAAGTAGGACCCACATTCCACCAACTTTTTCAACTCACTTTTCATTACATTTTTTAAGATTCGTTCCGAATTAAAATGTGTTAATATTTTGAGGATAGAGGTATCTGCTTTTCATATGCAAGGATAGTATTTTAAATTCGAGCGTCAAAACCGGCAAAAGCGTTGGCCCCCAACTTTTTTACTATTTCTCTTGTATTGTTATTTTAATTTTTTATTTGGAAAAAATAATTTATAAAATACTACTATGACAAAAGATTAAAAATGAGAGTAATAATAAAAAAAATTGCCCAACCAAAACCGCGCATAGGCCGCCGCCCCAGGTTGGCGGGTTTTCGAGCGCTATCACGGATGTTCTTAGGCAAGCGAGCACCCATTATTGTGTTGTTAATATTTTGTATTTGTATGTATTGATAAAGCGATGAACGTTTGTGATGCCAAGTTGATTGTAGTATGAAATTGATGCAAGGAGCATGTCTATCCAAGCTCTCACAGCATCAAAATAAAAGAAAAGTTGATCTCCACTACTATATCACTAATTCAAGAAGGCAAATAAGTAATTCAAAGAAATCAACAAATTTGATTTGATTTGAAAAGATAGAAGGTATAAATAGAGCAAAATAGTGATATCCCATATCCAACAAAAATGGAGGCTTCCACCATTTCCCTCTTCCTAACACTTTCCCTCATCGCTGCCACCGCTGCCGGACAGAACTCGACAGAGACACAGGGCTTCCTGGACGCCCACAACCTCGCTCGGGCGGAGGTGGGCGTCCAGCCCCTCGTGTGGAACGACACTGTCGCCGACTACGCCGTCAGCTACGCCAACAACTGCACTCTGGAGAAGTCCGGGGGGCCGTACGGGGAGAACCTGGCGACCGGGGAGGGGCAGTTTACGGGGGAGGATGCGGTAAGCATTTGGGTGAGCGAGGGGCAGAACTATTCCTCCTCCTCCAACACCTGCAACGGAGTGTCGTGCGAGCAGTACACGCAGGTTGTGTGGCGCGACTCAACTCAATTAGGCTGCGCGCTGCTGGAGTGCTCTAATCTCATCTTCGCCATCTGTTGCTATTATCCGCCGGGAAATATTGCCGGCCAAACCCCCTTTTAGCTACTCTTCCTACATGGAGTATTCATTTGCTCAATTTCCGAAAAAAAAAATATTCTCTCTTCTTTTAATCTCATTGTTGGTTTGTTGGCTATGGTTAAAAACAATGTCACATGTGTATTGTCTGTTTATGTAATTTCAAAACTATTTTACGATGGCTTAAATAATGTGCTGTGTATAAAATACTTCATGTATGTATTGTTGTCTTATGTTCAAAATCATGTTGTTGAGCCATGAATTTAGTTTGCAAGGGGGGCATTTTCCCCTTATCAAAAGAATTAAATAATAATACTACTACTACATGAAGATTTTAAAATGATTGGCTCATTGCGTTGTACGCGGAAAAATGTCACAAACAATATTGCACTTTTCCAAACAGTTTCCCCAATAATTTTACAAATTCTATAGTTCAGAATCTTATGACTTTACATGTTTATACTTCCATCTGTCCTATTAATACCGGACAAAGAACCAACCATGACCAACTAGAGCTCGGATGGTGGCCTAACAAAGAATCAACCGTAATCAACGAGGACGTTGGCCCTGAAGAGGGTCGATTGTTATGGACTCAATGTTCCACATTGGTTGTGAGAGCAACTGATGTGAGGTTTATAGACTAAATGAACTCTCTCTCCTAATAGACTAGTATTTTGTGACGAATTCTCCCGTTTGGTCTGTTATAACATGTTCTCATCTTGAATGCTTGTTTTCCACCAAAATAATGTTCGCACACTACAAGTGTTCTAAGCTGGGCATACATTGACGAAGTTTTTTACGTATTGATGGTTCATATTACCGGTTCGCGCTCATGGTCCGAGGCAAGTTAATGACCATTTCATTCCATAAACTTGCTTTCAAGGATAGCTTCTATGCTATAAGAGCATTCACAACGGGGTGTCCTAAGGTCCGCCCTATAGGGCGCCTATGCTCCGCCACATCATCATTTTATCCTCCCATCCTTTCGAATAAGATTAAAATATTTTTGTTTATACCATTCCTAATAAGACGAGCCAGGCCCAATCGCGTTTGACCATCTTTTTAATATGGTCCACGTTTTCCCATAAGATTTAATTGAATAGTTATATCCATATATTTCGAGTGGTATAATTAATCTTATTTTATAATTTGTGTGTGCACGTCGTGTCACGTACATTCCTTAATTAATTATCGATGACTGAACCGTTGGAATTTATAAAGAATATTTTTGTTAAAAATTTAATAAATGGGTCCTATTCTAATGCTTATAGCATCCTAATCCAAAATCAAGACTAAATCACCATCACTGAATTTTAAAATGAGTGGATGAGATTAAAGCTCACAAAATCTCAATAAATAGCAGACAAAATATCAACAAAAGGATAATATCGTCATTATGTTATCATATGATAATTTTCGTGAGTGTTTTTTTATATCAACATTGTGCATTACAAATATCAACAATATGACATTAGAATATCAACATAAGGATAAGAAAATATCAACACATTTTTATTGAGATTGGACATGCATAATATTGAGATTTTGCCTACAATATATTGAGATTTTTTGTTGTATTTGTAGAAAATAGCTGCTTATCAACATGTACGAAAATTGAAATATAATTTATCAAATTTCATCACCCGAATATCGTCGGAACATATGCAATTGAGATCTCGTTGGAATCCTTATTAAATTATCTTTAATTTGATATATTTTTTGCGAAAAAATAATTTAAATTGAGAGAGTTACGTAAATTTAAAGATTTGAGATAATTTTGAGGAGAGAGAAAGTAGTTAGTTATAATTACTACATGTAGGATTTGACATTAATACCCTTTTAATTTAATTAATAATTATTTAAATTTAAAATATATTACACTTGACATTATATTAACCACAAGATCTTCTAATCTAATGGTTGAAAATTGGTCTAATTTAGGATTGATAATTAGTTATTACATCCCTGATGAGTTAGGGTTTTTTAGTTTCATTTAGAATATGGTCATATGATTATTCTGGATTCCTTTAATTTTTGCTTTATTTTAATTATTCTAGAACTTACGGATCGGATCTTTTAGAGTGTTTGGAATTTGGATCCTACCCAACTTTAGTTATGTTTAAGTAGATGGGCATTAGGGCATCCACCATTAGACATAAAGCATTCCCAAAACTCCATAATCCATTTTTCATTTGCTAGCATTTTTAAATTCCAGCCTCAAAACCTACAATAGCGTTAGCCCCAACTTTTTTACAATTTTTCTTATGTTGTTATTTTAATTTTTTATTTAGAAAAAATAACAAGTCCCTAAAAAATAGACAACATTTGAAATTACACGAGTTTTTATGTACAATTGATAAAGCAAGAGAAATATAGAAAGAAAAAGAGATTAGAATATTGTTAGTAGAGAATAAGACTCACCTCATTAGTGAGAAGAGATCCCAAAATGACAAATATTGTCTATTTTTAGAGGACGGATGGGTTACTACATATTAAAATACTACAATAATAAAAGAAGAATGAGAGTATTTAAAGATAGAACAATAGGATTGTATTAAAATGACAACCATATTTAAAATGACAACATACCACCAATGAGGATCCTTAGATTTAGGAGCAGATTCAATCTTAGCCTGCCACGTGGTAGGCTTGTTTGCCTATATATCGTAGATTGCTTCATTATATTTTATTTTGCATCACAATTGCTTGAAACTATATGCCGAGTTGCTTGCCTATGCATCATAGATTGCTTCCCTACGTATCGCATATTACTTGCCTAGGTTGTGATTTTAACTATGGTGTCACGATAGTTCTCTCATTTCGTAAGTATTTCATATTGCTTGGAACCATATGCCGAATTGTTTGCCTATGTATCACATATTGCTTACATATGTATTGCATATTGCACGTTACTCGTTGTCACGTTATCACTTTAAGAGTGATGTCACCCTAACGCACCTCTAGAACAATATATTAAAAAAATTGCCCTGCGAAAACTGCGGAAACCGACGCCCCATCTACAATAGCAACTTGAAAATCGGCGCACGATGCTAGCTAGCAGGTTTTCGAGCGCTATTGTGGATGCTCTTGGATGGTCCTAAATCTTTATTATGCACGTTGTTGTCGATATCCTAATATTATTGGATTAAATAATTAGATGAGCCAGACCCTGTTTGACCAACAACCTATAAGATTTGATTGAGTATTTTATAGTATGCATATATATCGTGGTGTATTATTAATGTTATTGTGACACGCCCGATCCTTGTAACTTCAATGAGAGATTCAGAATATTGCTATAGTACTGTTTGTATAAAAAAACTCCAATTAATTAAGTATGACAAAATTTTAGTTGAAATTTACATAAAAATATTTGATTAATTGTAGAGTAGGAAATTGATGCATCATTAGGCAAGGTGACCTTAATGCATTATTAAAAGGAAAGTGTATCCCCACTACACTCACTAATTCAATTAGGCAAATAATAATAATAATAATAATAATAATAATAATAATAATAATAATACAAACAAATCATCAACTTTGATTTGAATTCAAAAGATAGAAGGTATAAATAGAGCAAAATTAAGAGGCATCTTCTTCGGTATCCAACAACAGAAAAAAATGGAGTCTTCCACCATTTCCCTGTTCCTAACACTTTCCCTCGTCGCCGCCACCGCTGCCGGACAGAGCTCGTCAGAGGAATACCTGGACTTCCTGGAAGCCCACAACCGCGCTCGAGCTGAGGTGGGCGTCCAGCCCCTGGAATGGAGCAACATCGTCGAGAACTTCGCCGTCACCTACGCCCAGAGGCCCGACAACAACTGCAGTCTGGTGGAGTCCAGGGAGGCGTACGGGGAGAACCAGGCTAGCAGGATGGGGCAGCTTTCGGCGGAGGACGCGGTGAACATTTGGGTGAGCGAGAAGCCCAACTATGACTACACCTCCAACTCCTGCGTTGGAGGGCCGTGCCAGAACTACACGCAGGTTGTGTGGGCCAACTCAACTGAATTAGGCTGCGCCAGGCAGCAGTGCACTAACGGCCTCGTCTTCGCCATCTGCTACTATAATCCGCCCGGAAATTTCATCGGCGAACGCCCCTACTAGCTACTCTTCACCTATGCTCCACTGTTGGATATGTAACACTATCTATTTTCATTGTTGGTTGGTTGGTTGCCTATGATAAACCCAATGTCATGCATGTCATGTGTGTATTGTTTGTTTATGTAATTTCAAAAGCTATTTTACGATGCCTTAAGTAATGTACTGTATAAAATTCTTTGTGTATGTATTGTTGTATGTGTGTACGTATTGTTGTCTTATGTTCAAAAGCACGCCGTTGTAGCCTACTAAGCACGCAACCAATATACATGTATCAGTAGCGTATCCATGATTTTCGAGGCCTACCGTGCAGAAGGGAAAATTAAGAACAAAAGCTTGAAATTTAAATTATTCCAATTTCCAATATATGTGATGGTAGAATTTTGAGCAACTAAAATTACGTATGTAGATTGTAGAGTTTGATTTGACAATCTCTCTTCATTCCATGTCAATAGAGTCGTATTCCTTTTCGGGACGTTCCATCTGTTATAGAATGAGGAGATTGAAATCAGCAAGAAAGCAACGAACAAGAAAATGACACAGGGGATTTTACGTGGTTCGATCTTACGATCTACATCCACGGGAAAGAGAAAATGATTCACTATATTTGAGATATCTGCAGAGCTTTACAATCAATCAAGAACACATTCCAAAGACTCAACACCTCTAATCTAATTCTAAACCAAGAACTAATCAAGTGAAGTATTTTTGGAGACTCTCTTTTCTTGAAGAACTAACAGAAAAACTGAATTGATGAAGTGCAACTATATTCTCTTTATACTGCTCCTCCAATTTCAACAGTTCTCTCAAGAGCCCAAGCTCAGTTAGTTAGAACCGCAGCTCACTCCAGCTGCTTAATTAATTGAATCCACCGAGCCATTCTTGGCCTTTGATTTCATCACTCTTCATCCAACGATCTTGGATTGATGTGAGATTACTTTCTAACAAACTCCACCTTAATCTCATAATCAATAATGAGCCAAGATCTCCTGCCATAACCACAAACACTTACTCTGCAAGTCCCACCAGCTCCATGCAGTAGCTGAACTTCATGGCTGGCAAAGACTTAGTTAACATATCAGCTGCATTATGCTCAGTTGATATTTTCACAACTCCAACTTCTCCCTTCTGGATCTCGTCTCTGATAAAATGCATTCGCACATCTATGTGCTTGCTCCTTTCATGAAATACTTGGTGTTTGCAAGGCATAGTGCACTGCTACTGTCACAATTTATGTACACAGTGTCTTGCTTTTCACCAAAATCTTCAAGAATACCTTTGAGCCACATCGCCTCTTTCACAGCCTCTGTCATCACAATGTACTCGGCTTATGTTGTAGATAATGCAACTACATGCTGCAAACCAGACTTCCTGCTTATGGCTATACCATATAGATTGAACACATATCCAGTTTGGGATCTCCTATTGGCCCTGTTAGATGCATAGTCCGAGTCACAGAACCCCACAAGAGCTCCACCTTGATTCTCAGCACCTGCCTTGTACATCAAACCATATCCCGCAGCACCTTTCAAGTATATGAGCAACCACTTTAGCGCTATCCAGTGTTCTCTACCATGATCTGACATGAAACAGCTAGTGACACTTATAGCATGCGCCAAATCTGGCCTAGTACACAGCATTGTGTACATTATACTGCCTATAATGTTTGCATAGGGTATCTTGCTCAATTCTTCCCTCTCTGAATCATCCTTTGGTCTCTGATCCATGCTAAGCTTAAAATGCCCAGCCAATGGAGTAGAAACAGGCTTAAAACCATCTGCTTGAAACCTTTTTAGAATCTTTTGGATGTAATCTTTCTGAACCAACCTGAGCTCTCTCTTGGACCTGTCTCTTATTATATCCATGCCAAGAATCCTTTTTGCATTGCCCAGATTTTTCATTTCAAACTTAAATACTAGTTCTGCTTTGATTCCTTGAATTACTCCAAGATCAGCTCCTGCCACAAGCATATCATCAACATACAAGAGTAGGAAAGCAATTGGTACACCTTTTCTTTCCTTAATGTATACGCAGCTGTCATACTGTGATTTCCTGAAACCAATGGCCATCATATGCTCATCAAATTTCAAATACCACTGTCTGCTGCTTTGTTTCAAACCATACAAACTCCTCTTGAGCAAACAAACTTTATGTTCATTTCCAGCCTCTATGAAACCTTCTGGCTGATGCATATATATGGTTTCTTCAAGTTCACCATGTAAGAAAGCTGTTTTAACATCAAGTTGATGTAGCTCCCAATCATACTTTGCAACCAGAGCTAGCAATATCCTGATGGAACTGTGTTTCACAACCGGAGAGAATACATCACTATAATCAACTCCTTCTTCTTGAGTGAATCCCCTTGCTACAAGTCTTGCCTTGAATCTAATACTTTCAATTTCACCCACTTCAACCTTCTTCTTGATGATCCACTTACAACTGATGAGCTTCTGAGTCCCTGGATTTTTCACCAAAATCCAAGTATAGTTTTTGAGAAGAGACTGGATTTCCTCTCTCATGGCTGTGAGCCACTATTCTTTTTCTTCACTGGCCATAGCTTCAACATATGTAGAAGGTTCAGAGCACTCCAGAACTTCTGCTACACATAGAGCAAAAAAACTCATCTCATAATCACTGAACTTTGCTGGCCTTTTTGGCTCTCTTCTACCTCTGTCTCTAGCTAGCACATATTCTCTCTGACCATCTTCATTGTGGTCATGCTGCTGTGATTGCTGAGAGCTTGCTTCTTCACCTTCATTCATAGTGTAGTCTTGAGCTTCTGGTTGAGTATGAGATGGCTCAGCCGACGGCATTTCTTGATCAAAAGAGACACTCTTCTGCACCTGCTCTGCAGACTCAAGGAATGGCATATGATATTCATGAAAAACTACATCTTGACTTATAACTATCTTCTGGTTCCCTTTTTCTGTGCACCATAACCTGTAGCCCTTCGCCCCATGTTAATACCCAACCATCACACATTTGAGTGCCCTAGCATCAAGTTTCCCTTGCTTGTAGTGGGCATAGGCTCTACAGCCAAAAACTCTGAACTGATTATATTCTCTGTCCCCACCATACCACCTCACATCTGGAATCTCATTTCCAATAGCTGATGATGGAGAATTATTTATAAGCACAGCAGCAGTACTTACTGCCTCTCCCCAGAATTCCTTCGACAACCCTGATGATAGTAGCATACACCTGGCCCTTTCAAGGAGAGTCATGTTCATTCTCTTGGCAACCCCGTTCTGTTGGGGGTTTGCTGGGACCGTTCTATGCCTTTGTATCCCATTTGATTTGCAAAAGAATCAAAATCACCCGACAAGAACTCTAAGCCATTATCAGTCCTTAAGCATTTGAGAGTAGTGGATTTCTTCAGCTTCATCTCTATGCACCACTCTTTGAATTTCTCAAATGCTTGTAACTTTTCCTTTAAAATGTACACCCAAACTTTTCTGGTGTGGTCATCTATTATTGACATGAAGTACCTGCCGCCTCCCATAGTAGCAGGTTGAGCTGGACCCCACAAGTCACAGTGAGCATAGTCAAGAGGTGACTTCGAAGTGTGCTTTCCAGCCTTGTAGGGAAGCTTCTTACTTTTGCCCAGAACACAGTACTCACATTGTTTGAGCTTCTGGCTTTCACTAGCTGTGATAACCCCTTTCTTTACCAGCTCCCTCATTCCACCTTCTCCAAGATGGCCGAGCCTTTTATGCCAGAGTTCTATATCATCAGTTTCTGCAAAATTCATTGAACCAACAACAGTCTCTGCTACAAGATAATACAAGCTATTTCTTCTCTCAGCAGTTAATAGAATTTTTCCATTCATTGAAACATTCATGTAGCCTTTTTCTGAAGCAAACTTAAAACCTCTAGACTCAAGCATGCCAAGTGAAATTAAATTTCTCTTAATTTCGGGAATATACCTGACCTGGGTAAGTAGCTTCACTGATCCATCATGAGCTCTTAGTCTAATATCTCCAATGCCTTTAATGTAGCATGCTTGATCATTCCCTAGCATCACTGACCTTGTTGCCTCAATCAGATTCTCAAACCATTCCTTGTTGGAGTATATATGAAAACTGCAACCGAAATCCATTATCCAAGAATTCTCAATTCCACCACTCACAACATTCATAATCTGAGGCGCATCTGTCTCTTCAGCCAGATCAGCTTGATTGTGGGCAACCTTCTCTTCATTTTGCTTCCTCTTCCATGAGTAGTGTGAAGTATAGTGGACTCTAATTGTGATTGAGCTTGATTAAGTTGGTTGGGCCGATTTAATTCAGAGGCCCAAGTGTTTATTGGTGACCCATGTTGGTTTTGGCCCAATAACTTAGAGGGATGCTCCGATGGCTGCCACGTGGCTATCTCACACAGATCATGGATGTTGGCTGTTGGATCTAGGTGTGTGTTTGTTATGAGTCTTGAGACTCATCAAATTCTGGATTATTCGATTCTGACTTCTCTCTCTCTCTCTCTCTTGTGGGCTGCTCCTGCTTCTCTCTTCTCTCTCTCTAAGATTCTGGCGCCGTTCGCCGGTTATCTTCTCCGATCTTCTGTTTCCACCTTGGTTTCTCGGTTCTAGAGAGACTCCTCGGTTTAGCTTCTGAGTGTGTGAGTGTTTGAGCATTCCTTCTCAGATTTAGGGTTTGTCCAACTTCTTCGTTGGATTCTTGAGAGGTTGGAGGTTTTCCTTGAGAGTTCTTGTGTTGCAGAGAAGTGCTCTGAGAGTGTTGTGAGTTCTGTGTGACTCAGGTGGTCTCTTGTGTAGTAGCAGTCGGAGTATCCCTAGGGTTAGGGTTTGGTTACTTCGCGGTGCTCCCTTGAGACTTGTTGGTGAAGATTGAGGAGCTCCTTGGCCCTGTGAAGTCGTGTGTGTGCGACCTGAGCCATATCCTAAATCTTCTGAACCTTTGTTGCTATTTCAGTTTAGATCCGCTAGGATCTTGTGTTAGATTACTAATACTTCTACTTAGTGTGCAGGTGCTTAATCGGATCAAGCTTGTAGAGTCCAGCCTGGTTGAAGGCTTGACTAGTAGCTAGGGTTCCTGATTTGTACTCACTGTACTTAGTGTATTTGTAATCTTGCTACCTTGTAGCTATTGTTGTATTTGGCTTGTAATTTCTGAGATTACCCATCTCAGAGACCAATCAATAAAGAGGTCCCGGTAATTAGCGAATCCCGAGTGATCTGATCCCTACAGTGGTATCAGAGCCACGGGGGGATCACTTGGGCGCGCCGGGTCGCAAAATAAGGAGGTGGGCTCGTCAGAGTAAGGCTCAGCCTCCGGTACAGGCTCTGAGGTAAGACGGATTCTCTTTAACGAAGGGTTTCCGCTCAGGTAAATTTCCTGGATCTCTATATCTTTTACAACTTTCTAGTTTTAGGGGTGGGCAGTTGTTGCTGGTAGTTGCCACTGGCCGTGGCTTAGGCTCTCTGTTCTCCTACTTGTGTTGCATGTTCTAGTTGCTCTTTACAGCTTTCTTGCTTCCGTTGCTGTTTTCTTTGAGTGTCTCTTTAATCTCAAAGTGTGTATCCCAGAGCTTGACTCTGTGTCCTTGAGTAAATTGCCTATCCACCCTGTGCCTTAACCGCCTTGAGTGACCCCCTGCGCCCCCATACATTGGGTGATTGTGAACTGGGAAATCCTCTTGCCGGGGTACACGTGACAGATAGGGAGGAACTCTTTCTGGACTTGATTCTTGAGTCTGAGATCACTTTGAGGTGACTCCTGTGCGTGTGCGCCTTTGCTGTACTTGTGCTTCTGTGTTTCTTGCATGAGAAACCCCTGCATATCTGTTTTAAGTGGTCTCCTTGACTGTTGTGTGTTTAAGACCACTCTCTGTGAAAGCAGGGTTGCTTGCTGTGCTCTCTGGGTTACTGGTACTTTTGTGTGTGTTAAAATCTTTCTCAAAATGTCCCAGCCAGTTGGCATTGTCCCCTTTAATGGGAAAAATGATTTTGTGATTTGAAAACAGAAAATGAAGTGTGTTTTAATTCAGAATAAAGTTTTCAAATCTGTTGAGGGATTAGTCCCTGACACTGAGTCTGCAGATAAGGCTGCAGAAATGAATGAATTAGTTAGGTCTATTATAATACTCAACCTCTCTGACTTTGTGATTAGAAAGGTTGGTACCATTGAGTCTGCCTCTGAGCTATGGGAAAGATACTCTGTATACTGAAACCTCAATGTCATCAAGAATGTATTTGCTGGAAAAACTCTTTAAGTTTAAACTTGATCTTTCAAAGGACATTGAGGATAATATTGATATTTTTCAAAAACTTGTTCAAGACATTAAAAGGTCTGGTGACAAAACTATTGATGAGTATACTAGCATTTCCCTAATGAATGCTATCCCTGATTCTTACAATGATGTTAAAGCTGCCACTAAGTATGGTAGGGATTCTGCCCCCCTTGATTTAATCATTAGTTCTTTAAAATCCAAAGAAAATGAGCTTAATGAAAATCAAGCTTTTAAAACTGCTCAGTCAAAGGCTTTAAATGTTAGGGGCAGATCTAAAAATAGAGGGGGTAATGAGGACAGTAACTCTAATGGGAATGGTAAAAAGAAGGGCAAGAGTAGGTCCAGGTCTAAAAGCAGGAATCCTAAGGCTAATAGAAAATGTTTTAACTGTGGTGAGGTTGGTCACTATAAAAAGGAGTGTCCTAATCCTAAAAAGTAGAAAAATAATAATCAACTGGATTCCATTGCTAACCTGGCTAAGGATAGTGATTCTGAAGGTGTTTGCTTCATGACTCATGATATTCTTTCTGTTAACTCTACTCTTGGCTGTTCTTTTTCCATTAATGACTAGCTAATTGATTCTGGATGCACCTATCATATCTCTCCTTTCAAAAATGTGTTTTCTGATTTCAAACCTGTGGAAAATACCTTTGTTTCTATGTGCTTAATTTGAAGAATGTGAGATATGTGCCTGATTTGTGTTACAACCTGCTCTCCTGTACATGTTTAGAACAAGAAGGTTTTGAGGGTAAGTGGGGGCAGGGTGTTATGAAAATCTGTAAGGGTGTTATGTGTTTGTTTAAAGCTGAGAAGAAGTGTAATCTCTATGTGTGTTCTGCTCAATCTGTGGCCTGTGTGAGTAATCTTGCTAATGTGGTTAGGGTTGATAAGGCCATGTTGTGGCATAATAGACTTGGTCATATGAGTGAAAAGGGTCTTAATATTTTGAAGAAAAATGAGTTGTTATCTGAAAATGATTTTCAAAATAGTCTCCCCTTTTGTGACACTTGTGTGTTGGGCAAACAACACAGAGTTACCTTCCCCACTCCTATGACTGACAATGTCAGTCAGAGTGTTCTTGAGTATCTCCACATGGATGTGTGGGGACCAGCCTCTGTTTCTTCTCATTCAGGGTCTGTGTATTTTCTGTCCATAATTGATGATTTCTCCAGGAAAGTTTGGTGTTTTTTAATGAAAAATAAGTCTGAAGTCTTTGAAAAAATTTTGACTTGGAAAAATCTTGTTGAAAATCAAACTGGAAAAAACATTAAAGCCATTAGGACAGATAATGGTCTTGAGTTTTGTAATTCCCAAATGGATGCTTTGTGCTCCAAGTTTGGAATTAAAAGACACAAGACCACTCCTTATACCCCTCAGCAAAATGGAGTTGCTGAAAGGATGAACAGAACCCTTTTGGAAAAAGTTAGGTGTCTTTTGTCTAAAGTGGTCTTTCTAAAAAATTTTGGGGTGAAGCCCTTTTGACTTCAGCATACCTGGTGAATAGGTCTCCCTCAGTCCCTTTAAAGGGTAAATGTCCTGAGTCTATATTCACTGGGAGGAAAATTACTTTATCCCATTTAAAAGTTTTTGGATGTAGTGCTTTCATTCACTCTAAAACTGATAAACTGGATCCCAGATCCAAGAAGGGGGTATTTCTTGGATATCCAGAAGGTGTTAAGGCTTATAGGATTTGGAATAGAAGTGAACCAGGTTTTTGGGTCATAATAAGTAGGGATGTGGTCTTTAATGAGGATGAATTCCCCTGTCTTAAGCCTGACCCTGATACCTCTCCTATAAGTGCTGACAATGAGCCTCTTAGTGAGGTGGAGTCCACTGACACTCTCACTGAGGTGGAGTCATCTAATGATGCTCCAAGTGAGGTGGAGCACTTCTGGAATACAAACCCTATAGCCCCTGACCCTGAACCAGAACCTGAGCTTGAGCCTGAACCCCAAAATGTGACTCTTCATGATGACCAAGTTATTGAGCTTGAACATGTTCCTAACCCTGGTCCAGATTTGAAGGATTACCTCCTGTCTAGGGATAGAGTCAGAAGGAATCCTAATCCTCCTGTTAGGTACTTAGGCCTTGTTAATTTGGTTAATCTTGCTTTTAATGTTTATGAGTCTGATGGAAATGAGCCCCAATCTTTTAAGCAGGATCAAAAGTCCAAGTTTTGGGACATGTGGTTCAAAGTTATGACAGAAGAAATCCACTCTTTGTATGTTAATAAAACCTGGATTCTTGTGCCTCTGCCCCCTGGTGCCTCTGTGGTTGACTGCAGGTGGTTGTTTAAACTGAAGATGAGATTGAGGGGTTGAGGTACAAGGCTAGGTTGGTTGCAAAGGGTTTTACACAGCAAGAGGGGGTAGACTATACATAAATTTTTGCTCCTGTGGTTAAGTTTACTACTGTGAGAGTGATGCTTGTCTTATGTGCTCATTTTAATTGGGAATTAAAGCAAATGGATGTCAAAACTGCTTTTCTTCATGGTGACTTGGATAAACCCATTTACATGAAACAACCAGAGGGTTTTGTGGATCCAAACTTTCCCAATCATGTGTGTTTACTTAAGAAAGCTTTATTTGGTCTTAAGAAAGCTCAACACCGCCGCCCGCTCGCCACCGCTCAACCTGCACATAGGGAAAACACATGCAGGGTTGAGTACTTATAATCATACTCAGTGGGCTCATTGCCGAAAACAGTTTTATCACAAATATAGTTATCATGCCATTTTCAAGTGTCCATCGGGGTTTTAACTTTAGAAAGACCCGAGGCACCAAAATATATTCTTTATCAAATATCACGGTCGCGCAACCATTTTTCACATCGACGTTTACCATATCCTCATTCTACATGACAAGGAATGCGGCCGCAATCCAGGTCACTAGACCGGCCAACCCGTACGCTGACTCTCGGTCTACCATTGGTGTACACTAACCCAAGTAGAGTTTGCGGCTCTACAAGGATCCGAATTCGATTAAATCAATAGTGGCATAGCCACGAGGGATAGACACGATAAAACAAATCAAGGCATGATAACACATATCTCATTCTCATCAATATCAGTTTAGGACAATGTTCTTATTTTAAAAGAAAGCCCACCTTGTCGGCTTAGCTCGAAAGTATTCTCTTCTCCTCGTTTATCACGTTGAGAGCGCGAAGTATCACCTTTAAATTAGGCGTATCATAAATCAGTTTCGAACATTGATTCAAATCATGCATGTTCCCATGTTTCCCTTTGTCCCATCGATAAATCTTTAATATCATCATCCAAAATCAAGGTATGATTAGCATATCACTTTTATTCAAATAACAACTCCAAATTCACCATTAAATCGTGTCACGCATGAGTGCTCTACACACACAACACACGCACACGAACACCACACATGTGCACGCCTCGGTCGGCGTGCACACACACACACACGGTCACGCACACACACACTCACACATGTATCCCAAAATTCACCGATTAATTCCCCTTCACTCAATCTAAATGCATGTGGACTTAAGAATACCGATTGATCGGTAGAAGAAGAGGAGATCAAAATTAAAGTACCTTTTTCCAAAAGAACAATCGGTAGAAACAAGTTATAGCTTTGGTTCTTCAATAAATTTTTGAACTTCAACTTGGATTCTTCTCAATTGATGAAGAAATCTTGAAGAAAGTAGAAGAAATTTTGGAGAGAGTGGGGAGAGAGATTTTCGAAAATATGGAGGAGTGGGGCGTCGGTTTTGATTTCTAGGGTTAGGATCTCTCTCTTATTTATAGAGTGTAGGATACAATATCTTTAATTAAATAAATTAAAGATTTTAGAAGATATGGAGAGATTTGATAGTAGTTGGCGTTGAAACCGTTGAGAATTAGGAGGATTTCAAAATTTGTAGGCTATTTAATTAGCCTATAATTAAATTCAAATATTTCACGGAGTAGAATAATATATCACGGAGCAAGAATAAAATAAAATACTCCCCAAATTAAAAGGAAAAGTGGCGTGTATTTTGACTTCTTCAAAGGGATTCAAAATCAAATCCTAATTTAATTAGGATTATGGCAATATCTTCTTAGATATGGCAAGATATGGTAAGATATTCTAGCATATTTGTATTTATTCATGGAATAGAATAAATAAGAGATCAAATAAATAAATAATCCCTTCTCCCACAATATATGAGATTTTCGAAAATCTCATGGAAAATCAAAGTGGAGTTTTCGAAAATTCCAAGGTGGAATTAAAGTATAATCGGACTTTGTATTTAATTTGGATAATTATCCCAAACAAATAATTAAATACAAGAAAAATAGGATTCCTTCTCCAATAAAAAATAGGAGGGATCGAAAATTCCACATGATTAAATAATGCTCCTATTTAATTCTCACTCATCCCTTAGGAAAAATAATCCACCACAATTATATTACTCCGCATCAAAATATTCACATATTTGAATTTCACTTCCACTTCACCTTTTTCCACGACTTTGACCATTCCGTGGCCATGTCATATTTTCCTCATCTTTGACTTTTCAACGCCACGTCATATTTTCCACATCGTTGACTATTCAACTCAATCTCCATTCTCATACGCAATTAGGTCACAAAGACACCATGTAATTAATCACTCATCAATTAATTCACATATCATAGCATTTAAGGCATTTAATGCAAAAATTTCATAACCCGAAAATTAGGGTTTGAAAAAGTGGGGCGTTACATGTGCAATCTTCTCTTTGTGATAATTTTGACATGAAAGACCTTGGTGATGCCAAAAAGATTTTGGGGATCAATATCCTAAGGGATAGGAAGTCCTCATCTCTGATTCTTCATCAGGAGCCTTATGTGCAAAAAATTCTTGAAAAGTTTAATATGCTTGGTGCTAAAACTGCTTCTGTTCCTCTAGCTGCTCATTTCTTGCTAAGTAAGGACTTGTGTCCTAAGTCTGAGTCTGATGTGAAAGCTATGAAGAAGGTCTCTTATTCTAATGCTATAGGTTCTGTTATGTATCTCATGGTTAGTACTAGGCCTGATATTGCCTATGTTGTTTCTTGCTTAAGTAGATACGTGTCTAATCCTGGACCTGTGCATTGGGAGGCTCTTAAATGGTTGCTTAGGTATCTGAAACATACTTCCAAGTATGGTCTGTGTTTTACTAAGTGTGATGATGGTGTTGAGCTATGTGGTTTTGTTGATTCTAACTATGCTAATGACAAGGACAAGAGAAAGTCCACTACTTCCTATGTGTTTACTGTGTGTAGGTCTTGTATTAGTTGGAAATCACAATTGCAGCATATAGTTGCCCTCTCCACTACTGAGTCAGAATATATAGCCATCACAGAGGCTATGAAGGAGGCTATTTGGTTAAAGGGGGTTCTCTCTGAACTCAAATTCTTGCATAATACTCCTGCTGTTTATTCTGATAGTCAGTCTGCTATTCAATTGTGCAAAAATCCTGTTTTTCATGATATAACTAAGCATATAGATGTTAGGTTCCATTTCATTAGAGATGTTGTTGAAAAATCTGAGGTTTTATTGCATAAAGTGCATACTGATAAAAACCCTGCAGACATGGGCACCAAGTGCTTACCTGTGGAGAAACTGCTTTCTTGCATTAAAAGGCTGCATTTTGATTGTGGTTAGCATGTGCATATGCATGTCCCGGGGGAAAGACCTTGATAATTCATTAAGTCTTGGCTTAGTTGAAACCACAAGGCAGTAAAAGTCCTATAAGACTAATTGGCTTGCCATCTGGTGTCTTATTAGGCAACCTGACCTTATCTCTTGACTAATGAGCTTTAAAACTCTTTGGTGTCTTGAGGGGGCCTTGTAGGCTATGATGAAAGCAACACATGACCGTGCCTCTCCTCTGTTTACCCAATTTAGTCCAAGGTGGAGTATGTGAAGTATAGTGGACTCTAATTGTGATTGGGCTTGATTAAGTTGGCTGGGCCGATTTAATTCAGAGGCCCAAGTGTTTATTGGTGACCCATGTTGGTTTGGCCCAATAACTTAGAGGGATGCTCCGATGGCTGCCACGTGGCTATCTCACAGAGATCATGGATGTTGGCCGTTGGATCTAGGTGTGTGTTTGTTATGAGTCTTGAGACTCATCACATTCTGGATTATTCGATTCTGACTTCTCTTTCTCTCTCTTGTGGGCTGCTACTACTTCTCTCTTCTCTCTCTCTAAGATTCCGGCGCCGTTCGCCGGCTATCTTCTCCGATCTTCTGTTTCCACCTTGGTTTCTCGGTTCTAGACAGACTCCTCGGTTTAGCTTCTGAGTGTGTGAGTGTTTGAGCATTCCTTCTCAGATTTAGGGTTTGTCCAACTTCTTCGTTGGATTCTTGAGAGGTTGGAGGTTTTCCTTGAGAGTTCTTGTGTTGCAGAGAAGTGCTCTGAGAGTGTTGTGAGTTTTGTGTGACTCAGGTGGTCTCTTGTGTAGTAGCAGTCGGAGTATCCCTAGGGTTAGGGTTTGGTTACTTCGCGGTGCTCCCTTGAGACTTGTTGGTGAAGATTGAGGAGCTCCTTGGCCCTGTGAAGTCGTGTGTGTGCGACCTGAGCCATATCCTAAATCTTCTGAACCTTTGTTGCTATTTCAGTTTAGATCCGCAAGGATCTTGTGTTAGATTACTAATACTTCTACTTAGTGTGCAGGTGCTTAATCGGATCAAGCTTGTGGAGTCCAGCCTGGTTGAAGACTTGGCTAGTAGCTAGGGTTCCTGATTTGTACTCACTGTACTTAGTGTATTTGTAATCTTGCTACCTTGTAGCTATTGTTGTATTTGGCTTGTAATTTCTGAGATTAGCCATCTCAGAGACCAATCAATAAAGAGGTCCCGGTAATTAGCGAATCCCGAGTGATCTGATCCCTACAAGTAGCAATCTTTCTTAAGATGCCCTGGTTTCTTGCAATAATGACAGCTTCTAGTTTCTTTCCCTGAACCATCATTTTGCTTCTGATTTTGGGGCTTTTGATTTTGACTGAACTTCTTCTTCTTGCCTTTGAATCCCTTCACATTCAAGGCCTGACTCCCTGCTTCTTGGCCTGTATTGGACTTTCTCAGTTCCTTGGATTTGAGAGCACACTGCACCTCCTCCAAAGTAATAGTCTTCTCTCTGCCATACAACATGGCATCCCTTAGATGATCAAAGGTCTTAGGCAGGGCACTGAGGAGAATGATGGCTTTATCTTCATCCTCAAGTTTCACATCAATGTTTTCTAAATCATCCACAGCCTTGTTGAACTCATCTAGCTGCTCAGTAAGACTTCTATCTTCATGAATCTTGAGCGAGTAGAGCCTCTGTTTCATGAATAATCTGTTGGCCAACGACTTTGTCATGTAGAGAGATTCAAGTTTCTGCCATACTCCCGTTGCAGTCGTTTCCATAGACACTTCTCTCAACACGTTGTCGGCCAAGCACAGAATGATCGCACTATGAGCCTTTTCATTCATCTCTTCCTTCTTGGCAAGAGCCTTCTCATCAGGATCACCTTCTTCTTTCCCCTTTCTAGCGTCGGCCTTGATAGCATCTCCAAGACCTTGCTGCACTAACAATGCGCGCATCTTGATGCGCCATAACCCGAAGTCGTTCTTGCCTGAGAACTTTTCAGTTTCAAATCTTGTAGTAGACATTTCTTCAAACACTTGGTGTGCGAAGATCACACACTGGGAATTGAGCACAAATCGATCAATCTTCCTCCCGATTCCCACAGACGGCACCACTTGTTATAGAATGAGGAGATTGAAATCATCAAGAAAGCAACGAACAAGAAAATGACACAGGGGATTTTACGTGGTTCAATCTTACGATCTACATCCACGGGCAAGATAAAATGATTCACTATATTTGAGATATCTGCATAGCTTTACAATCAATCAAGAACACACTCCAAAGACTCAACACCTCTAATCTAATTCTAAACCAAGAACTAATCAAGTGAAGTATTTTTGGAGACTCTCTTTTCTTGAAGAACTAACTGAAAAACTGAATTGATGAAGTGCAACTATATTCTCTTTATACTGCTCCTCCAATTTCAACAACTCTCTCAAGAGCCCAAGCTCAGTTAGTTAGAACCGCAGCTCACTCCAGCTGCTTAACTAATTGAATCCTCCGAGCCATTCTTGGCCTTTGATTTCATCACTCTTCATCCAACGATCTTGGATTGATGTGAGATTACTTTCTAACACCATCATAATAGAATCATTTTCATATTTGTCAAAAAGCAAAACACTCTCCGTCTTACGTTCTTTATCTTCTTCCTTACTTTATTCTCTCTTCATCTCTGTCACTTTACATCTCTTACTTTTTTTTTCTCCACTGTACATAGTATAGTATTCCATTAAATAAATATCTGCTACTTCATTCTCTCAATGAATATGACATACTTTTCTTTTTAGTTTGTCCCATCCAATATGACCCATTACCAAAAATGGAAACACGTTTATCTCTACTTTATTCTCTTTCTTAGTTTACTCTCTCCACTTAACACACAAAATAAAATTACATAAAATCTCGCGGTGGCAGCCGTGGTCGCTTCGAACGGCCCGGTCTCGCGTTCCAACGGAGTTCAGAGATGTGTGTGTGTGCGTGGGTGGGTGAAGTGCAATGAAATTAAGATTGAAGAGAGAGCGTTAATTTATAGGTTGTGTTGAGTTGATTTTCTCCTACTGCTAATTAGATTAGAGTACGGATTGATGAATAAGGAACAGTGACCTATTTAGTTAGAAACTTGGAACATACTCCTACATGAGTAATACTATCCTTAAATTAATAATTAGTGTAGTATTTTGAATTCATTAATCTGTCTTAATTTCACACTCTCATCATTTTAACATAAATGAGAGGGGGGGGGGGGGATTCGTGTCCAAACATTAATTCATTACATTAATACTTGCATGAAGAAACTATGAAAACAAAAGCATCAACAAATTAAAACAAATTCCTTAAAAAAAATTAATTGTTCAATCAAAACTGGCCATACCCAAACCCTTGATAAGGAATTACAACGCAGTTCTCGAAATCGAAACTACTCCCCCAACTTATTCTCTTCCCCAAACAGCCCCTCCGCGCTAGGGTTCATCACCCTGGGCAGCGAGTGCGAAATCACGAGATCGTTAGCCCTAAGCTCGACATTCCTCAGCAAATCCTCCAGCGCCGCCGCGTACTGCTCCAGCTCATCCAATTCAACCCCCTCCACATCCTCATCCCACCACAACACATCTCCCTCCGCCCTCTTCTCCTCCTCGATCACGTCCCTCCGCTTCTTCTCCGCCTCCACCTTCCTCGACACGTCCGAGTAGTGGCGGTTAAATTCCCTGGTGTCCACCTCCGCAGCGTCGCTATTGCCGCCGCCGAGGTATCGATCGACGACGGCGTCGGCGGAGGGGTGGCCGAAGGAGAAGAGGCGCTTGCCGAGGGAGTGGACGATGATGGCGATCTCGGCGCCGCTCAGCACGCAGAGCTCGCTGGCCTTCTTGAACAGCCCCGAGCGCCGCTTCGAGAAGGTGACTTGTCGGCTGCTCAAGCACTCGATCTTTTTGATCTCGATCTTCTTCCGCCCCTGCATCGTCTTCTTCTTCCCGGCGCCGCTGCTCTCTCTCATCATCGCCATCTCTCTAATTTCTCTCTACAAATGATGGTTGGTTTTTGTAGGAGGATTAAAGAAAGTGAGGGGTTTAATTAAGGTTTAATTACGGCAAAATTGGAGGATCTTTGTAATCTATGATTGATTTAATGCGAAAATTGTAGCAAATATTGGAGGAATTAATGCAGTGGATTCTCACCTTCTACACGCTTGCTTAATTTGCTCCATTTTAGACTTGTTTTTTTGTTAACGTTTAAATTAATTACGTTTCTAACCTGAAGGATTTAATTAGGTTTATGTGGAAATTCGAATGGCCAACGATTTATAAAGTGCTTCTTATTTTAATTAGTTTCTCCTTAATCTGCATCTTATTATTAATATAGTCGTTACTAGTTGTTGTTTTAAAACTACGTAATAGATTGATTTATGTACCGGATGTAGTATATGATATACTACGTACATGAATCACTCTCGTTTCACGCACATTTGTTTCGATTTATATATTTAGTTTGATTTTAATGCATTTTTCAAAAGTTGTTCAAATTTTTAATTTCACAAAATTTATAAAATCAAAGCTTGATTTGTTATTTTATTAATTTATTTAAAATTATAGAGAAAATGAGCAAATCGACCTTTGATTTTTATGAATTTCGTAAAATTAAAATTTTAATAACATTAAAAAATGTATTAGATTAAAATTAGAATATAAATCGAAACGAACAGCGTTAAACGTGCGCAAACGAGAGTGGTGCTCACATAAGGTATGTAGCATATCATTCCTCTATAGATATAATGGTGTGAAATGAAATGTACAACGTGTACGTTAGTATTATTATATTTATAATTATAATATTTTAAGTATATTTTGTTTATTTTTTCAATAATTTCAAATACATAAATAATAAATCAAAAGAATTAATTTTATATAATACATTAATTTAATAATATCAATAACTATGTTGAGTATTAGAAATCCAACTAACTAATTTTACTACCTCCGTCCCAAAGAAGATGGCACACTTGGGAGATGACACTAGATTTTAGGGGATGTTGTTTTGTGTGTTAAATGGTGGGAGAAAATATAATTTTATAATTGATGTGAGAGGAAACTTTTTCCAAAAAAAAAAATGTGACATCTTTTGTGGGACAAACTAAAAGAGAAAGTGTTAACATCTACTATGGGACGGAGGGAGTATAAAGCATAGCATATAACAATAAATATGGATTACATGAGAATAATACTCTTGAATGATGTTTAAAATTGTGGGAAATTTATTACACTGTATAAGTTCCTGATTTTTGTGAATAAATTTATATTTATGGAAAATACTAAATTTCAACTAAATTTTTTTATATTAGGGACAATATCCATAATCTTAATCATGTTATAACAACTCCTATTGTGTTTTATATCGCTTATTAAACTTTACTAATTGCAATATACAGCAATATAAAAAATGTGGATACTAAGGAGAGGGTATAAATTAATGTATGGATATATGGTCATTAATTGAGTGCTAATTTGAATAAATGTTGTAAACGAAGTAAGAATGATAAATGTTGTTTGAGGCTAGCAATTCTCAAATCACGTATTTTGACGTTAAATTTGAGTATGAAAATGAGAGTTCACAACGGTAGTAATAATAATCATAGTCATAGTTTAATTACTTTAATAGGAGGTTTGACTAGGATGACGATGAAGAGGAAACACTGAAATCAGAATACCCTATCAATATTCTTTACCGTATCCGATCCCACAAATTCCTATTTCTGGATCCGTCCCTGCATATGTTTGATCTTGATAGGCGTCAACATTAATATGAAGGTTGTTCTTCTCCGGTCCGCGCCAGAATTCTGCCGTATCACAATCCACCGGTCGTTCTTTGACGAGCTCGATCCACTCTCCTACGACTACAATGAACTTGTTGAGCCACATCTTTACAACTGTTGCGTACGTCTCATCTACGCCAGAATTCTGCAGTGTCCCAGACAATATTTCTTCATTTTTAATGAATTGAAGGAAATTGGATTGATGTTATTAGTGGAAATGCACCTAATTAGTCGTTCACAAAACAATGTTGGGGAAGTGTTTGTTCACCTGAGACTATCTGGACAGTGATACAATTATCTAGAAGCTTCTAAGTATTCTACTACATCCGCCCCTGAAAAATTTGTCCCATTTTTCCATTTTCGTCCGTCCCCGAACCCAAAATTTGTCTCATTTCACTTTTTATCATTTTTTGTAGTGGACCACATATTCCACTAACTCATTGCTACTCATATTTTATTATAAAACTAATATATAAAAATAGGACCCACAATAGTAACTTTTTCAATTTACTTTCCATTACATTTCTTAAAACCAATGTCGGATCAAAATGAGACAAATTTTAAAAGACGAAGGTAGTAGTTTTTTGGTAGTACTTGATAGTAGTAATAGTTTATTGTAGAAAATCTGCAAAGTATTCTAGTTCTTCGTGTTAGTTTCTAGAGATATCCTACCGCGGCTATAAATAGGATTTAATACGCTTAGGCTTTTAATTGATACTCTTTCTATCCCAAATTAAATTACTTGGATTGTATTCCATTTTGGATTATCTCAAGTTACTTAAGTCATTTTTCTTTTTGGCTAAAAATAAAACGTCCAATCACATTTATTTTTATTCTTTTTTTTTACCTTACCCTCTCTCTTGCTTTATTCTCTCTTTTTATTTAATTCACTCACAACTTTCTTAAATCCTGTGCCGAAAAGAAACGCCTCAAGTAACGTGAGACGGAGGGAGTATGATTTTTGCTTAGCACCACCGCAACCCCTTCTTGAAAACCAGCTGCACCACCACCGCGACCCCTTCTTAACACTAGTTGCACCGCCATCACCCCCTTCTTGAACACAAGCGGCCCTCCGAAAAAACCTCTCTAAAAATATTTTAGGAGCCATAACTTCAAAATGAAATAATTACGATCGTCTCTCTCGTAAATGAGGCCTATTTATGTAGGCTTCATTGGGGCGCGCAAAAAATAAATTATATTCCCTCCGTCCCTGAAAATTTGTCACCTATTTTCTTTTTCGTCCGTCCCTAAAAATTTGTCACCTACCCTACATTCCACTAACTCATTCACACTCACGTTTTATTATAAAATTAATATATAAAAGTAGAACTCACGTGCCACCAACTTTTTCAACTCACTTTTTATTATATTTTTTAAAACCCTTGTCGAGTCAAATGGTGATGAATTATTAGGGACAGAGAAAATATAAAATATCCAAACTATCTTGTTTGTAAATTAAACAAAAAATTGAATATAACAATATCTAGAATTAACGTAAGACCTACGAGAACTAAAATGAACCACTTCTACCCCACTTCTACCCCTAACTTGACTGTAATAAGCGATCCCCAACTCAAGGAAATAGGGAGTAGTTTGTAGTACTTCCTTCATCCACCATTTATTTTCACAAGTTGATTTGACGTGGATTTTTAGAAATGTAAAAAAAAAAGTAAGTTGAAAAAGTTAGTGAAATGTGTATCCTACTTTTGTATATTCCCTACATCCGCCATTAGAAATTTCATTTTGAGTTCGGAAGGGTTTGGAAAATGAGTGGAAAGAGATAGTAGAATGTGAAACCACATAATGGTGTGATAGTGTGATTTGTTTACTTGTTTAACATTACCAACTAAGTTATGCGCTTCATCTTCAAACGAAACTCAATTTATGCCTATCAACTAAGTTATGCTTCATCGTCGAATAAAACTCAATATATATCAGTACCGTTTCAATATATCATCCAACCAAAAACATATATCCCAGCAAAATTAGGCCTGCATTTATTGGGGCAATACATTAAAAGATGGTGTGCAAAATCAATGAGCATCACCAAATAATTCTACTACAAGAGGGAGAAATGCTACCCTCCATTACCCTCCATTTATCCGTAAAGGTTGAAGAAGCCTTGCAATAATTTAAGGTTGTCTACAAAGCCAGATCCTTCAGCTGTTGTGAATCGACAACGGAGGGTGCATGAGTGAGAGCACATCCGGCAGTTGACGTCTTTGGGAACGCTATGACCTCCCTGATGGAACTAGCCCCACTCAATAGCATCACCAGTCTATCCAACCCGAAAGCAATTCCTCCTGTGAAAACTCTCAAGTTTAGATCTAAAAACAAGACGATACAGCATTTGCATAGAATGAACTCCAAATATAGACATTGTCTTCAACGACCATATTTGAATCTGGACAGTTATACAACCAAACAGCAGAGAAAGATGGAAACTGCACAGAAACATTAGGATTTGAATTGAAAATGCAAAGGGATCAGCCATCAAATCCAACTCATCTAATAAACAAGTTGAAAATCTCACTAAGCCAAGTCTCCGCTACTTTGCTTCTGTTACTATAATTTTCATTTACACATTGTAACCAATTTTTAGTTCAGCATTCCGTACCATGAGGGGGAGCACCCATATCCAGAGCCTCCAAAAGATACCCAAACTTGTTTTCAGCCTGCACAACATCAACAAAAAAAGGATGAATTTTATGATTATGGACCTAGATGAAAGCACTACACAGCCTCAAGTTATTCAGACATCTGTATTTATATAATTCAATTTCTTCACTTTCCTAACTGTTATTGCTATTGAAGAAAAGGGGACCAACTACTTTGAACTGGATGTTGGAACAGTTGATCTATGTAGCTTCGAACTAAAGGATGCTGGAGTTATCCTTCAACATACTGTATATGATCTATCGATATTCTAGAAAGAACCTAACCACTTTCTCTCATTTGGAACGTTCAAACTTGCGTGGAAGTTCTGATTTGCTCAACTTGATACATTACAAATGTATCCACTATCCACCATAACTAGCTATAACTATAAAACAATTCCACATTTATAAAATTATCAAAAGAGAAGTACATAATACAATACACATTGGCCTTGAATCCAGTCATAACCCAACTTAGTTAGAGTTGAGATGGTTTTATGCGGGCTTAAGAAATGAAGTCATTCTCTAATGTATGATTGGTTGGGAGCAATAGGATCTATTTACCTGTTCAGAAGAAATGCCAACTATTTCCAAAACCTTCTGTTGGACTTCACGCTTGTAAATTCTCAAACTCCCCCCACCAATCTATCAAAAAACATAGGCTCTCAGGCGATTGAAACTGCTTAACGTATAGGAATACAAGGATTTATGTTACCTCGACCCCATTGTAAACCATGTCATACGCTAAGGCTCGGGCAGAGGCAAGGTCTTTCATGTCCTCAGGATGAGGAGCTGTAAAAGGATGATGCAAGGCCTACAAAGTGGTCAAACATAGAAAGGTCAGAAATTATAAACATGTATCTTAGAATGAGCACCGTTAACCTTTCAGTCAAGCAAATATAAAAATTGTACAAACCTCAAGTCTTTCTTCAGAATCATTCCACTCGAACATTGGAAAATCAGTTACCCAGAGGATCGAGTGCCTTGACTAGCAAACACATAGATAAACAACATAAATGTCAGAATAAAAACTGCCATAATAAATTCTGCAGTAAGGTAATGTAGTTCGTACTTTAGGATAAAATTGACCTCAACAACTTACATGATCAATCAATCCCAACTCATGTGCTACGTAAAGCCTTAGTCGGTCCAAGGTTTTATTAACTGATGCATTGTTACCTACGGCAAACAGAATGAGATCACCGGGACTAGCAGATAGTATCTTCAGTAAGAGATCTTGTTCGGTTTTGCCCAAACTCGACACCAGTGCGGGAATCCCTTCAAGTCCACCTGCATTAAACATTATATTATGATGGCAATGGAAACATTTTCACCAAGTAATGCTAGCTAGTATCTTGTTAAGATGTGTTATTACCATGACTTGAGACCTTTAAGAATGGCAGTCCCTTCGCTCCAGATTTAATAGCTTCATCATAAATATCACCCTTTTTAAGAGCACTGTTTGAATACTTCTGGCTTCCTGAAGGAATGCATATTGCTTTAATGATGCCGTCACTTGACAAGGTATCTGCAAAAACCTTGAAGCAAGAATTCCTGAACACTTCCGATACCTGAAGGTTGAACAAGATTTCACCAAAATCAGCTAGAGTAAGGTGAACAACTGGTCAAGCTCCATTCTCATATATAGATTGATCTCCTTTATGATCCTATTTACATGAAAACAAAGCACTGAGGCGTGTCAACAGAAGGTTACATCTTTCAGTTCAAGATCAAAACGAATATCGGGCCTGTCTGAACCAAATCTGCTTGTAGCTTCAGCATATGTCATTCTTGGGAAAGGGCTAGGTAGTTCAACTCCTTTGATATCAAGAAAAACCTGCAATTAATAAAATAGTCATTACAGACTCCATATAATTGGATAAAAGAGTTTAATCCACTTGGCCTACCAAATAAGCTAAAGCTTGAAACAGCAGTTGCCAAGGTAAAAGTACATTTCCAATACAAGATTATCTATTCAAGAGTACTGATGTGAAGACTTGTATGGAAGAAAAAGATTATCAGATTCATGAGACCATATTTTTTAAGCTAGTTTAAGGGTTAACAAGTGACTGTTTGCATCACAAGTGTGGAGCTCTAGAAGATCCAATAAAGAATAACCAAAAATTAATTACATGCTTGCTTGAGACCACATGTCTAACACCTAGAATAAATCTGACATTCTTTCATGGTTGGATAACTGATTTATAGCCCAATTACACAACATAAGGCAATGACATCATATAGTTGAGAATCTGGGTTCCCTCAAGCTAGCCTATCAACCTATTATGTTTCCCAGCATTGACAAAGATGTACATTTCCAAAATATACTATCACATGTCAAACTTTCATCATGAACATTAGTACTCAACTGATTAAAAGTTATGGAATGCAACGCAAGTCAGAGAACCTTTCTAATCAAATCTTCATTCAGTTTCAGCATATCCTCCAGAGGAGTGAATGCTATTTCAATGTCAAGCTGTGTAAATTCGGGCTGCCTGTCTGCTCTTAGATCCTCATCCCTGAAACATCTGCATGGCAAGAAACAGAAGTAAATCTGAATATTGTTCACATCATAAGTGTCAATACAGAACAACGAAGGCCTGCATAATGTGGAGTGTTATTTGTGAAGTAAGAAAATTTTTTTATGGTTGTTCATATTCTGGAACACCAATCCATATTCACAAGAACTACAAAGCAACAAGGGATATTTTACTATTTAAGACATGTAAATGCCTTCATCATAAATGACATGCTCAAAGGGGAAACGTGTATTAGAACTGATTTGGGTTAGACAGATACACGAAAACAAAAAAGGCAAAAGCAGTTTCTTATCCTATCAGGTTATTGAAGTACCTTGCTATTTGATAGTATCTATCAAAACCAGAGACCATTAGCATCTGCTTGAAGAGTTGTGGACTTTGTGGCAAAGCATAAAATGTACCGGGCTTCATAGAAGAGATTATGGGAATAAGCATCAGATCTTTATGTTTTGAAGAAAATCATTCAATCAATGGCTATATGAAGGAAAAAGTTCAAAAATTGACTTGTTACAAAAACATTCATGTAACCAACTCAATGAGCTGCATCAACTGACTTGTTACGAAAACATTCATATAACCAACTCAATGTGCTGCATCAACTGACTTGTTACGAAAACATTCATGTAACCGACTCAATGTGCTGTATCAACTGACTTGTTACGAATTATTCATGTAATCAACTCAATATTCTGTATTAACTGACTTGTTACAAAAACATTCATGTAACCAACTCAATGTGCTGTATCAACTGACTTGTTATGAATTATTCATGTAACCAACCCAATGTTCTGTATTAACTGACTTGTTACAAAAACATTCATGTAACCAACTCAATGTGCTGTATCAACTGCCACAAGGAAATGTTATACTTTTCTATATAATCAAACGCGATAAGGCACCATTTGTCATAGACTCAGAATATAATACATTCAGTATATTTAAGATGAAAAATGAGAAAATAATTCCAATAATACACAGTATAGTTTAATGGGCTAATAAGTTCCTAACAATCAACAAAGTTTGAGATGGATGAAGCATACGTTATGCTGAAATTCAAGATATCTTTCCCCTTTATTACCTCCAAAAAAATGTCAGTCAGTAAGACTTGGCGTAACTTCTTACAGTTTCACTACTTGCCCCCACTATATTAGCAGGTTGATGAAATACCAAAGGATGAAAACTATATTGAGGCAGTATATCTCTATTTAAAAATAGTCAAAGATACCTGTACTCTTGAAGGCACTAAATAATCCCTCGCACCTTCCGGTGTAGATCTAGACAGAATTGGAGTCTCGATCTACCTTACAACAATTAAAAAGTCAGGATCAAGATCAACACAAGGATTATAGTAATAAATATCGAAAAGCTCTGATATGCTTTAATCACAGATTCAGACAGACTGAATACCAAAGTAAATACCTCAATGAAACCATGGACATCCTCAAGGTATCGTCGAATGAGTTTAACCACTTTATGCCGCAACATTATATTGGAATGCATTTGAGGCCGCCGTAGGTCTAGATATCGGTATCTGATATTGGAGCTTTTTATGAGTATGTGAACATATTAATAGAACTTGAATTCTTCAGATATATCAACAATTCAACTGAAGAATTTGCAGTCTTAACTATTGCTAAGTTGGTTCAAACACCCCCAACCCCTTGAACCCTTCCTCCAAACCAAAAGTAAAGTCAATTCGTTATCAATGCAGCAGATAGGATTGTTTTTCTTCTCAACTCATACATAAACCTTCATTCTAAGACATCAGGCAGTGCACAAATTCTGGACATTGGACATAGATAATTGACAGTTGAAATCGTTATTTAGTACCCCCTCGTCCACAAAAAGTAGACAAGTTTTACCATTTTGGGCCGTCCACCAAAATTAGACTAATTCTCAAAATGGAAAGTTTTAAACCAATACTAACCGTACACATCATTCTAAATATGGACCCTACAATCCACTAACCCTACTTCCACCACATTTTCCCTCCCTCTCTCATACTTTATCAATTATGCATTAAAACCCGTGTCATTTACAACTTTTTCTATTTTTTTTGGACGGAGGGAGTAGTACATAATTTGTTCATAGAAAATAAAACGTTTGGAAGAAGGGCAGTGAATTACTAGAGGGGTTGCTACAATTATAATTTATAACACCCCATACTAGTGGAGATCATGGAAAACGGGTTACCTCAATCTGATTTCCTCTTTTGCTGATTCTTTTGCCTCATCAGCAGTAGTAACCAAAAAGGGCAACTTTAATCTCACTGCATTCAACACTTGGACATGCTCAGCAGCAACCTGGAATTGAAAATCACTAAAAACCATTGAGATATCATAAAAGTTTTACATTCTTTTTTTTTTTTTTTTCTCCCAATAACATTTGTTAGAAGCCTTATTCTCCATATACACATGCATATAGTAACTATCAGAGAAGCAATCATCTTGATCTTCATTTGCTTAATCAACCAAGAACAAACACAACGGTTTTGAAATTTTAGAGCAAGAAAAATGTATAACTACACGAGAAACTCTCAAAGTCAAGACAAATATTTGACAGAAAAACTGGCTAAAGCGGTTTGGTGAACAAACTATTGCCAACTTCTAGTGCTCAATGAAAAAAAAAATCTAATGGCCAGAACTCACCTCTATGAAGCCCGTTTTCATCTTTTTATTTATAGACTCAATTGGCCGCTGCCGGATAACCCCTTCCACTGAAATTACATACTCAAGCCTCAAATCATTGACAACTGCATGAGCCTCAGGGAAATCATCTGGAAGAGTAGTAACCTGTCCATCAACGGATATAAGTAAAGAGAGAGATGGAGATGGAGATGGAGCAATAACAGATACATTTTGGAACTTTGAAAATTATAGTCTGTAATCACAATCTGCATTGAAAATTGCATTAACAGCATTGATGCAACATGAGCTGCATAGCAGAAACTAGACAATAGCTAGGCTAGGGAATGAATTACGACTACAAAGTCATGTAGTAGTAAATTCCTATGAGCATATCATGTGGAGTACAAATTTTGCAACAATTTTGACATCTCAGAAGGAAAGAAACTTTGAAGGCTCAATTTTTTTGATTATGTGTGATCAAATCATTAAACTTTTGGAACAAAAATCATGAATGTGAAATGGGACTGGTTATCAAATTCGGCACAAAATTTCCACATATAATTACCATTCTGTTAACTTCATGTGATACTGTGATTTGCAAGATGCAAAGCCCAAATCTTGTGCGATGCTCCAAAAATGGGAAAATCCGGAAAAAAATTACCTGCACGATTCCGGTGTGGTCGCGAAGGGTGACGAATGTGAGACCGCCGTGAATACGGTGGAGCGCCACCCAGCCACAAAGGCGAACCCGTTTGCCTACGTCCGGTTCCCCCAATTCGCCGCAGAAATCAGTGCGTCTGACCCATTCAAGGGAGCTGGCGTTGGTCTCGGCAGCGGGAGAGGGCGGCGGTTTGGTGCTGGCAACACTGAGAGTTTCGGAAGCGGAAGCATAAATGGATGAGTGGAGGCGCCTGTGGAGGAGCTTGGAGGGATTCAATTTTGGGATGGTGAGGAGTAGGAGCGGAAGGGAGGACTTTGCGCGGAGGGCGACGGCGGGGAAGGAGCGGAGAAGGGCGGACATGACGGCGTGAGGCCCAAATTCTGAAATTGGTGCAAGTCTTATCTTTTCTTAGAAATTTGACTCACTTGTGTTGATTGTAGTTGTACATGGAGCTTAACTTTTGGTTCTTTGGGTTAAAATTCTGTTGCAATCAAATTCTCCTAAAAATTGATATTTTTGTTGGTTGGCGATGTTGCGACGATTATATTTTTGCTAATTTTTCGTATAGATTTGTTGGGTTTTGGATTAAATAATTGGTGAGACTTGAGCTCCGATCATTGTGCCAGGCTCACGAACATCTTATTCGAAAGAATTTCACATCGATATTTTGAACGCTTTAATCGGAGTTTAGTAGTAGAAAAATTCCAAAAAACATATTGTCCAATTAAAACAAGTGAAATTGTTAACTACTCAACCGAGTGAGGTTTCTTGAGGAATACATAGAAGAGTTTAGAGTAATAGTGGTGAACTTTGGATAACCTATTTTTTATCCTATGTACTAAACTTATTTACATAAAAATAAACATGACTCACACACTTATATAATGTAACATTTACAATATTAAAATTAAATATTCCCTCCATCCTAAGGTAGTTGGGGCATTTTTTTTTTGCACGACATTAAGGAATTGATTTATTAAATGTTAAAGTGAAGAGAAAAAAAATTAAGAGAGATGAAAATAGAGTAAAGCAACGGAATAAAATTTTTACTAAAAAAGAAATGATTCAACTGTCTTGAGACAAACAAAAAAGTGTGAATCAACTATCTTGAGACAGAGAGAGTAGCTATAAATGCAATCTCTCTTTTTTTTTCACATATCTTCGCATTTCACCCGACCTACTTACCAAATGGCTTGGCTCGGACCAGATCTTTAAGAAAACACAACTCAATTCGTTTGCTCCAGACATGGGCCAAGCCGAGTCAAGCCTCAAGATAATTGAGCCTAACCAGGAATGTGCTTGGATTGGTCCAACCTAATTAACAGTAATGGGGGTTGATTTTGCGAGTATCACGATAAATACCACTATACCAGTAACAAATATTCATGAGCCGAAATGACAACTTAGCCCTATGCACACACCTAGCATTAATAGATATACATAATCAACGGTTGCATCAAATCAAACTCTTCTAAAACACAACTTAAGATCTCTACATGTATATAACGCTGACCAAACTAATTAACGATCAAGATCGCGACTGCAGTGGCTTGAACGTTCCGAGGGAGTGAATGAGCCCTCTCACAGATCCTGCCGCCGCGAGCAATGACGCGACGAGGCAGAAGCCGCTGAGGCCCTGCAAGAAAAGCCCCCGACACGACGACCGAGAGACCCCGGTTCTAACTATGTACATCTCGATAGGGAAGAACACCGCGAGCGGCCAGAACGATATCGCGCCGAGGAGCCCCACGAAATCATTGAAAAACGGCAACATCATCGCCACGAACGTCGTGAACACAACGTACGAGCTCCGCCACACCACCCGGAATGGGCTCAGCCTTAGCTTCCACCACTTGTACTCCTTGCTCAGTAACTTGTTCCCCGGCCATACCCGCCCGCACCACGCCTCCACCGCCGCGAAGATGGGCTGGCAAAACACTTGGTACGCCCCGAAGAGATGGATGGCGATGAATAAGTTCGCCGCGAAGACCAGCCAGTACGGTTCGTAGAAGCCGTAACTAGAATAAGAAAAATAGCGGTTATAAGGACATATTTTAATACAATTAATTAAGGACAATAGTGCTATTTTTTTTCTAAACGTACCACAACACTTCAAAAAGCAGCTTTATTCGTGGTGTCAATATGGGACGCAAATGGAAGATTAAGATAATTTATCCTCATTTGGAAACTTTCTTTTGCGAATTAAATTGTGATTATTTTTCAAATTTATATAATGGAAGTAATTGTGTCTCTATTTTTGTGTTCTTAAAAACTTTTTTTGTAGTGCGTACCCGGTCAAGAAGTTCCCTGGCGCGTCGCTGCCGAATGCAGCGTACCCTAGCAAGCCGCACGACAAGTAGAAAATCGTTGAGATCATGATCCCTGCAGTGGAGGCACGTTTCATCACCTTGCTCTCCGTCAAGCTGCCTGACCGGATAGTGTCTTGGATCTCGATTAGGACGACGGCAAAGGCATAGGCGAATGCGATGTTCCCGATCGCAGCGAAGCAGCTCCACATCTTTTCCTCGACGGAGTAGTCTTTGCCAATGGGTTTGCCTATGAGAGACGGAGCCGGGAATTCAATTCAGAAAGGGCAAATATGTTTATATAAAGAAATTTTTATAATTTGAGATGAGGCAAGCATGTAGGAAATTTATGAAATTTTAAAAAATGAAGAACGAAATGGTATAAATAAAATATGTTGAGGGGGACATTTAGCCCTTATTCTCCTTGCCTGTGATGCTGGTGGTGACGTGCCTCCCTTCCGCAACCTTGGCGATGGAGAGGCCAAGACCGATGGTGGCATAGCCAAACGACATGATGGCCGCGATGTATGAGAGAAACGCTAGCTCGTGGAAGTTGGGGACTTGGCTGAGAACTATTTCTATCAATCCGAACAGTATGATGAAAGGATTGTTTGACAACGTGCAGTCGTGGTTGTGTCCGTGTTTGTGGAAGCATATTGCTTTCTTCATCGCCCTACAAAAGCATTGGTTAATTCATAGAAAGAGAGGAACTACAAACAATGAAAAATTACCGACGATCTTTCCGTTAGTAAACTGTGAAAATTTGTCGGAAAATGTCAGCCAGTAAATCAACCAACAGATTACCGACGGAAATATTACAAAAGTGTAGAGTTACAGCAAGTTAATGTTACAACAGATTTCCGTTAGCAAAAGATAGTTGCATTGAATATTGGATACGCGATCATGATCACCACCAATGAATTTACTGACAAAATTTTCTAGTTGTAAACCACGAAAATCCGTCGATAATCATGATTACCAACAGAAAAATGTCGGCCAGCCCTACATACACCCGACATAAATGTTTACCTATAGGGAAAGGAAAAGGTTGTAAACTTACACCATGCTGATAGCGGTTGTGATTGAATATCCAATTGTCACACCGAAAAGATAGCTATATTGGACTATTCCGCAAAACTTATATTTGATTCCTCCTGCATCAATTGATTATTGTTAGGGCATATGAGAATGTAAAATCAAGCTAGTGGATTTTTTTTACCTAGATAGTTTTTGACAGCGTCTTTGTAGATATAATTTCGGGTGCCATCAGCGGCACGGTAACAATCAGCGAGCAAGTATGAGGTGAATAGAGTGACGAGTGAGAAAACGATGAGGGCGATAGGCCCAGCAATCCAGCCCATTTGAGCAATGGCCCATGCTAGTGTTAATACGCCCGACCCAATAACTGCTGTTATTATGTGGGCCCCTGTTGACCATACTGTTCCTGTTCTTGCAGAAACAAAATCCCATTAGCTAGTGTAGATAATGGAAACAAAAAATCTTCATTGCCCGCATGGCATAACGGGTTCATGAGAGATAGATTTGTCCCAATGAACAAGTTTGAGTCACGCTTGTCAGGCGCAATATGGGCCTAAGGGGTGGACTCTCACTTAGCGGGCTGTTAAGTACCTAATTTACATATTTCCAGATAGGGCTGGGGAAAAATACCGAAATACCGAAATACCGGCCTTATCGTATCGAAAAAATACCGAAAATACCGAATTTTCGGTATACCGTGACTTTCGGTACGGTATGATACCTTACCGAAAGATTCCGGTAAGGTAACGGTATGAATTTTCAAATACCGCGGTATACCGCTGCATACCGAAATTCGGTATATACCGTAAATTAAGGTATATACCGTAAACTAAGGTATATACCACAAAAATATAAACACAATTATATATAAAAATATATTTTATATATTTTTAAATTATAAAATCTATCATAAAATATAAATATAATTATGAATACATTATATTTAATTTATTTTTAAAATTATAAAATATAAATAATATTCTAGAAACTTTAATTTTTTATTTTAATTGATGTTGAAAGTCAGGTATACTGTAAAAGTAAGGTAAACCGAACTTCGGTACGGTATACCGAAAATGAGATACGGTATTGGTATGGAAATTCGTCATACCGAAAATAAGGTATATCGAAGTTCGGTATACCGAAAACTTTGGTAAGGTAAAGGTATGACTTTTTCGCTTACCGTATTTACGGTAAGGTATACGGTATGGTGGTTTCGGTAAGGTATACCGTACCTACCCACCCCTATTTCCAGATGCCTCATCGGGTCGAGGTTTGAGTGGCTCTTGGGGTTGGGGATTCAACTAAAAATCCTGTAAGTGAATAAATTTATTCGATAAATGTAGTTATAGGTAGTGTCATTTCTTTTAATCTCACTTTTATCTTGCTAATACTTGTGTAAAAAAGTTGATTTTTTTAAAAAATCATTATGTACGTGCACTATGTGTTTTGTGTGTGCAGTTTTGTGATGTACTCAATTTTACAATTATTTGAGATTTCACATATTTATTTTGGTTATGGATTTCAAGTTGTATAACTGGGGTGATTTGTAATTGAATTTTAATTCAAAATTCAAGTGATATTGTGGTACCAAACAGTAAATTTTGGAACATAAAGCTTCAATTTCATATATAACACTTAATTCCATGTTATCAAACACATTCTAAATAGGAGTAAAATTTACCAGTTCTTTTTGGACGGCCATCATCATCGAACATGGATGCATCATATCCCTCTAGTGATTCGACGTTCAAACTGTCAGCCTTGCTCATCGATTCTACAAATATCCAGTAAGTGGGAGATTACAATTGAAATACTATAAAAGAACCATCAATGGACATAAAAGCAAAAAAATTCGAAAAGAATGAATATTAATTGACTGTGAGACTCACAAGATTTTGCACTCTGAGATTTGTTGCAGCACTAGAATTAAAAGAAAATGAAAGATAAAAAGGAAGTATAGTCTAAATGTGGCTTAAATATGGGTTAGGTTCTTTTTTTAGCTCTCTGAAGAGTGAAAAAGAAAGCTAGATTTTGAGCATAAATAGATGAATCATGGAGTCTAATTAAGCTTATCTTTATTGTTGGATATGAGTAGATCTTAGATGCGTGATATATGGCATTGCGATTTTCCTTACGGTTAGTTAGTTATTTTTTTTATGATATACTCGGTCTAACTCTAATTTTTTACTAAAATTTAGGAGAAATTTATCAGTTTGATTCCTAGACCACTTTAATTATCTTGATTAATAAGGCTGTGTTAGTAAGCGTTTGAATTTCATTTTAAATATGCTCACAGCATAGAAGTATGTATCAATAAAGTTTTGAGTTTCATTTTATATAAAAATAATGGTACATAATCGAAATGCTAAAAGGGGATATAATCAATAAACCATTTTCCGTTACAATCATATGCATTATTTTATTAAATGCTTGGTTAAATTTTATTTTTTCCAACACTTGTCTAAAACCTTTCAACAATACGACGTCCCATATAGAGTAAAAGTTATGTATGACCGAGACACTAAATCCAAGAAAATACTATGTTAGTAATATGCGTAGATGGAGATGATCGTATGTAGATTTAATTAGGGTTCATTTCGTTGCAGCAAAAAAGGCGAGTCCGTCGCATTGGCGGCCCCCACACTCCGATCCGACATCATGTGAGGGGGATTAGGGTTCACTTCGTAGTTACACACCATTAAGATAATCAAATTTATCTTGGCTCCATCTGTCATTTGGATACGGATACTATGAGCCTATAACAACTTGAGGTATATTATAATATTTAAATATCGAGTAACAGGATTATAATCAATGTCGAACTAATTTTTAGTATCGAACTGTTGAATCCATCATTGTTAATTTGTTTTAGGTCATTTTTAGTTTGTTTTAGGTCAATTTATAAAATCCAAATTTGAAAAATACGGATGTCAAACATACTAAGAATGACTTCCATATTATCTAAAAATGACCTACGGGTGTGGTTCTATGGTTCTGCAATAAGATTGAGTTTTGCTATATCACAACTCTGGAGTAACATTTTTATTTATTTATTTAACTTTTCAGCTTGTTAAGAGTTAGTCTTTATAATTATACAACTCTTGTTTTTTTTAAGATTTGTAATTATGTAATTTTTGGATTAATGATTTTAATCATGTAATTTTTGAATTTAAATGAATGTATTTTTAACTAAATCACATATTTGATTTAACTATGATAGAGTACTATAATAAATAAAATATACAAATAATTAACATATGAGATCCTTGAATATTAGTATGATGAATTGTTAGTGTTGTTTTGTAAATAATGGAGGCTTTGTAAATAATGGAGGCTGTAAAAGATGGTGTGTGATCCAATTAAAAGACAATTTAGGGATGATCGATTGCAAATGTTCTATGTAACGGTTAAGTGCTGGATACTATGATAGAAATAACCTCTTGTGGAAGCAAAACGATTAAATAGCAAAAGAAAAATGGGGAAGAAGAAATTCGATATTAACCGGACTATTAGGATAAGAGGGGAGTGTTATATTGCTAACTCAATGTTTAATTGCTAACTACAACTCAATAATAGCCATTAGATATTCAAATTAAAGGCTTAGATCATCAACCACAAAATGTCAATACGATTAACAAAAAAACGTCAATAAGGCTGTAGGATTAATTCCAATTAAAATCAATAGAGGTATTAATGTCAAGTTAGTTATAACTAACTTTTAAAAGAAATCCCAAAACTTTAAATTCATATAACATATATCAAATTAAAGATAATTTTATAAGGATTCCAATGACGATATACTACATGCATATGTTCCGACGTCAAAATTTGAAAAAAAAATCTAGAATTTTCGTATTTTTTGTACACAGGTTAATGTCAATGCAGCTAAGATAATATGTCAATATAAATCATATACAATGTCAATCCTAAATTTGTGTTGACATTCTCAAAGCATTGTGTTGATATAACACTATATTGACATTTTCATCCAAAACCCTAATTTGGCGTTTTTTTTATCTTTTCCGATTTAATTAATAAAAACGAAAATTACACGTGGCAAATTGTAGATCACACGTTTTTTAAAATCATGTGACCTTAAATTAGTTGTAGTTAGCAATTAAATGATAAGTTAGCAGTTGATCACTCCCCTAGGATAAGATAATTAACTTGAGATAGTTTTTACGAAGTTATGATTTAGAGTATAATGTTGTTTGGAGATTGGTTAATAAGATTAGTTTGGACGGGCTTTGCCTTTGTCTCGGGCTTCTTTCTTGGGCTTGTAGATAATAATTTTTTTAGTACCAAACAAGAAAAAGCCCAAACAAAAAAGCCTACTTTTGATATAAAAAGCAATTCAATCCAACGCCAGGGAGCATAAAATCTACAGAAAAAATTTACTGATTGTTCTTAAATTGCTCAAATATAGGTGAAATCGAACCCCCATCCTTCTAAAGCCCACCTAAATCTTCTCCCTTTTTCATGTTAGAATCATCCCGCTCCTCGCCATATTTCTTCCTCAATTAATTCTTCTTCTTCTTCTTCTTCTTCTTCTTTTTTCTTGCTCTAATTAATCTTACGCCACAGCAGCTGTGGCTCTGCATTCACCAAACGGGGCTTCTTCGCTTCTAGCCCAATGTAATTCAGTTCGACCCTTTTTCCTTACGGATTATTGAATGATGATGGAATGAAATTAGAGGACAAAATTTGATTTTTCTTGGAAAAAGAAGATCTACCTTTTGTTTTATACACTGAATTGAGTGCATGTTTATGATGATGATCACTTAAAAGCTATTAGAAAAACAGTAACGATTGTTGTTTCAATTTTCTTTTGCTTTTTGAAATTAAGTCTATTGGTAGTATGTAGGGTTTTTGTTAATGGTGGGTGGTGGTTTTTTGTTTGGTTGCTTGATACTAAAGTTCAGGGCCGATTATCTTGTCAAGTTAAATCAGCTTCTGTAATCCATCTTATGCACTTGTGAATTTTTATGTAACTTTAGGATGTAAGGATTCAAGTGAAGTTAGTTTTTTTATGAGAGGGAGAATATCAAGTGTACCTAGGTTAAGTTGATTGTTTCCTAGATTACAAGTGGGAACTTTGGAAATTTTATTTTTAGTGCCCCTTAAATTCGGATTGGGATATGTAAGTGCATATATTGTTTTGGAAAATAGGTTACAGCCATTTCTGTGTATGTATCATGCTGTGAATCTGTGATTAATATGAGCCACTGTGTTTCAAGTCAAGCTAGACACCTCATACTCTCTTAGGTTAACGTATGAAGTTTCGGTTATTTATGAAGATGCATTTTTACTTGTTGTCGGTTTGCTTTTCTTAATTTGTTTATTGAGTAATAGGAGTAGGTTACAAAAAAGTTTGTCTTTTTCCCTCCTGCCTTTCTTTGTCTCTCATTTTCCTAATTTATGATATTGGGCCATATGAGCCCATCATTTCTAGGTTTATGGTGTTTGTCCGGAGGAAAAGACGCGACCGTGACTAATATAACTAAACTGACTGTCATAAAAAACATTACATTATTGATCATTCTGTTAGGTGATTTTCAGTTTTCATAAGTCTCATCAACATTCTGTATATTCCGTGTCTAACTTGTTCAATTGCTGTGAGGTTGTCTTTTATGGATTATCAACTGCGCCCATCTATTAATATTCTAATGACTGTTAACTGTTTCCAATTAATATGCTAATTTGTTGAGTTTTCTCGTTGCTCTTTCAGAAATTGGTCATTTGCCTGAAATGGCGAATAACCCCCAGTCTGCAGGAATGCAGGTAACTAATTCAAGATCTTTTTATCATATACGTAATTTATATACTGCTCTCAGATTTTATTCATAATCTCATTGTTAAGCCTTTACACTCATGGTATGGTTGATATCATATTTATGAAATTTTTATCGTTTTGGGTGATTTTAGAATAGGTTCCCTGTATTCTATGAAAGGGAAACACGACAATGTTGATGACATGTTTGAAAACCAGACAGAGGCTTACACGCCATTAGACTTGTCGTGTTCAAATTTAAAATGAAACACGACATCAAACTCTTTAAACACGCCATTAGCATTGGTGTGTTACCCTTTTATAGAAATGTAAGAATACAAAAAAAGGTGGGAACGTATTTTCTAAAATCACCCAAAACTAATTTTGCCATCATATTAGATTCTTAATATGTTTCCTTCATTCTTTTAGCATGTGAAAAGTATGTTAAAAGTTTGCATTTATAAGGAAATCTGCAGCTTCTAGTAGGAGCACAACATGCTTTTCCTTTTAAAAATATTCAGTTGCTCCTTTTAAGAATTAAGATATCTTGCTGATTTTAGGAAGACTTTATGATTTATAGTTCGCTTTGACGACCTTTTCTTGTATGGAATTGATATTTGATACTTATGTTGCCATTTACCTGCATGTGGGGAAAATCTGTCCAGCCTCGTATAACTGGTCACATTCCTCCTCCAAATTCTCTTCCACCCATGTCAATGCAAGTAAGATCACCGATTTTTATTTCACTGAAGATGTTACTGGTAATACAGTATTTGAACTGCTTCCCTTATTCTTATGTTTCAGTTTCGTCCCATGATTCCACCACCACCATCACAGCCATTTGGTCCAATGGCTCCTCAGCAATTCCAGCCAGGTGGTCAGTCAAACATAGGGATGCCTCCTCATCCTCCCCAACTCCAGTATCCTCAAGCAGTGCCACCTCTACCATCTCAGCTACCTCCACCATCACAGCCGCCTCCACCATCACAGCCGCCTCCACCATCTCAGCCACCTCTGCCATCACAGCCACCGCCACAAAGAGCGGGTCTTCCAGGGCATAGTTTGCCTCAAGGACCACCACCACCTCCACAGCCCGATTTCCAGCACAACAGAGTTGTGATGTCTGCTTCTCCCGCACAACTACAATTCTCTAATAATTACATGCAAAGTTATGGTGGTCCAAGAGTCCCTCATATGCCATACAACGTAAGCCTTCTCCTTTTTTTGCTTTGTTACATGTCAAGCTTTCCAAGATGTCAGCATTGTTACTAATACCACCTTTTTTTTTTATATCCTTAGTTATCATCATCATCTGGGGGTCAACAACAAATGAATGTAGCCCCTAGTGTTCAGCACCTACCAATGTCCCAAACAGATACGCCAAACTTCCCTTCTGGAGGACAATCTTGGTTTCCTTCTGGGAGTCAAGATATGCAATCAACTATGATTATGCAACAAACTGTGGAGCCAAGTTCTGGAGAACAAGCTTGGTTTTCAACTGGGAACCAGAACATAAAGCCTCTAACGCCTTTGCAGCAGAATGGGGAGCAAAACTCTGCAGGACAACAGTGGTTGCCAGATGGAACTCATAATACCAAATTTGCGACTCCTCAGTTGGCCGAGGAACGAAGTGCTGGAGTGGTTAGTTAGCGGATGATTTGCTACATTTCCTTCAATTACTTTTTTTTATACCAACTTTTTCATTTGCTATGTGACCTCATTTGATTCCTAGAATAATATTCCAAATATGTGCTTGGTTTCAGGTGAAAAATACTATGCCTGGTGGCCCTGACCTGGATGAGAAAGCTTCTTTGGATTGGAGAGAACACACGACTCGTGAAGGGAAAAAGTATGTATCATACTATTTGTGATTACGAGTTGTGAAATTTATTAATACATACCTTTGCTCTTGTTCTACGAATCTACTTGTAACTTCATGCATTAGCAATATATCACAAACTTGACTAGTAGAGCTTTTGATACTGTTCAATGACTATGCTTTCATTGAAAGGGAAATCATCTATATTAGAGTCTGAGCCAATAACTTTCTTCATCAATTTGATCGAGAGGCTAAATTGGTACATAGAATCTTTAACATATACTATTTTTGATGCTATGCTTGTTAACCAAATCTTCTCATTTAGTTTCACTTTAGGCAAATAATATTGTGTTGACTAAACAATACTCCCTCTATCCCAACTAAGCTGGTACAAAACTTTTGGGCACCTAGATTAAGAAATTGTGTTGAATAGATTAAAAGAAAGTAAATAAATAGGAGAGGGAAAGAAGTAGGAGAGATGAAGAGAGAATAAAGTAGTTGATGAAATAAAGTAAGAGTGATTGGATGTGTTGTTTTTTGTCAAATAAGGAAATGACTCAACTTTGTTGGGACGTCCCAAAAAGGAATACCGACTCAACTTAGTTGGGACGGAGGGAGTACTACTTATTTATGTAATTGCTTGTGTATTAAAGTGTGTTGTATGTTTTACAGAAAACTTTTAATAGTAAGTTCTACTGAAGACTTTTACAGACACGATGTTAGTTATGTCAGTTCAACCTGAGAAAGGGTCCTTTGATGTGTCCAACATGATAAATAAATTACTAGAGCCATAAATATCCTCTCTCCCTTACTGCTCGAGAACCCACTTTTTTCATGTTAGACTCGTTATGTATTTTACACTAACATTTGGGGCCAATGATTGTCTGATCAATGAGGCACATGGATTTCTGGTGCTATGCTGAGACAAGCAACCTGATTTTTTTCTCTTCATTTTCTGTTTAATGAATTTTCACTTTGGGGAATGTTTAAAAAGCATGGGGTGGTGCTAGGCTGCTAGCTTATGTTAAAATTATAGCATAACAATGCTATAATTTTAACATAAGCTAGCAGCCTAGCACCACCCCATTGTTTGATCAGAATAAATGAACTTGCTGTAGAGCCAAGTTTGCAATAATTCCTTCCGTTTTTTTGTGGTCGCAGGGTATGGAAATTTTGTCCTGTAGAGTTGCAATTTAGAAATCCTCTAACAAGTACTAATCTGCTAGATAAATATTGATGTTTTCGAATCTAAATGATGAAGTTTACTGAAAGACTATACTTTTTGTACTTTTGTAATAATACTTGTTGATTTCAAAAATGCAGATACTTCTACAACAAAAGGACAAGGATTTCTTCATGGGAGAAGCCATTAGAGTTGATGACACCAACTGAGGTGTGTTAATGTTTGGAAAAAGCTTTTAAGTTTGAACACATTAGTTACTGTACAGTAAATTGAACATTTGTCAGTCTCTTGGTGATGGCATTCATAAGTTTCCTTGTATGTGATGTAGCGTTAGAAAGAACGATACTTGAGTGGAATGCTCTGTGTGAAACTCGTTTCTTAATTAATCATTATCTTATATTCGTGCATGATTGCCTATTGTCCTTGGTATCTGATACCAGGAGCTTTCCTTTTTTTTTTCTTCTTTCTTTCTTTCCGTTTAATAACTCTCCAGTTTTTCCACCATATGGCGCTAATTCAGCTTCATGTCTACAGAGGGCTGATGCATCTACGGACTGGAGAGAATTTACTAGTCCTGAGGGGAGAAGGTGTTACTGTTAATGATTTTCCAGTCCCAAACTTTATACTGCTGCATTTCTAGGAGATCAAATGTCCAGGTTTCTTCTTTGAATCAGGCCGACTAATTAATATTTTTCTACAGGTTTTACTTCAATAAGGTGACTAAACAATCTAAATGGCGTATGCCAGATGAAGTCAGGGTACTTATCTGATTGACCAAGTAAATTTATAGAGTAAATATGAAAAGGCTGTTAATTTAAAAATGCTCGTGCATCTTCTTGCAGTCATCTCGTGAGCGGATGAATACAACTCTGCATGAAGAAACACCCACAGTAAGAGATGCTGATTCACATGCTTCTGCTGCTCTTTCCGCCTCTGCAAATGAAGCATCAACTCCCAATACAAATAATTTATCTGTGTTGCCCCAAGAAGTGGTGGTGTCAAGCCCTGTGTCGGAAACACCTGCTGTTGATCCTGAACATGCAGTGGCTTCTGAACTATCAATCACACAAGAGGACACTGCTAATTTAGCATCAGATGACACGCCGCTGCATGCTCCACAGGAAATTGCTGCATCAGTGGTTCTATCAGACACACCTGCACCTACTGCTACCCCCACTGCCATAACTTCGCCTATGTACTGGATGAACCATTTTGATTATGCCTGTCTATACTTGTCTTTGGTCATGATTATGTATTAATTTCAGTGCTATTTCAGGGAAATGCCAGATAAATCTCCTCAGGAGGCTGCATCTTCTTCCATAAAAACTTCTGGTGGGGTTACAGAGGTAATTTTAAGGCTCTGCTGAGTCTGCTTTAATAGAGTTACCTTTTCTTTCTCGTATAGAGCAGAACAATGTGCATTTTTTAAAGACCTCAAGCACAAGATGAAATATTCATTCCTTCACAAAAATGCAGGAAGAAAATAAAACTGCAGTGAGTGGAGGCATTAATGCACCCGAATGGAAAAAGCTAGAGCATGTCCCTGTGGTTTATGAGAGTAAAGAGGTACAAACAGTTTAGCTTTTTTTCTACAGTGCAAGTTGATAATACAAGGAACATTGGAAAAGTTTCTTGTTACTCATTAATGAGTTCAAATTGACTGCAACTTATCACTTGCAGTTTGCTTGCTCTAATTTTGGATTATTTTTAGGAGGCAAAGAATGCTTTTAAAGCTCTTTTGGAGTCTGCTAATGTTGGGTCTGACTGGACTTGGGACCAGGTTCATTGCTGCTTCTTTTCAATTGTTAATGATTGTTTTGGGAAATCTGTATATATATATGATGAATCTAAGCAGGCCATGAGAGTGATAATAAATGACCGGAGATATGGTGCACTAAGGTCTCTTGCAGAGAGGAAGCAAACTTTCAATGAGGTAAGTATTTTAACCTTCAAGTGAAGTTGTTTTGAGGGTTATCTTCCTTTTATCAAATGATTGCAAATAACTACACTACTCAGAAAATCATTAGTGACTGCGTCCATGGTCTACAATACAGTTTGTAGGGCAAAGGAAAAAACAGGAAGCTGAAGAGAGACGTTTTAGACAGAAGAAAGCAAGACAAGATTTCAAGAAAATGTTACAGGTAGTAACTTGTTTCTTTGTTTGCGACAATCATTTTAGGTTCTCAGAACACGAAAGGCTATTACTCTTTCCTATAATTCCATCTTTTAATATGCACAGGAAGCTAAAGATTTGACATCATCGACGAGATGGAGGTTGGTTGTTTGTCTTGTTACCATGCATTATTAAATTTGCTTGATATAAAAATTACTGCTGCCTGCCCATGTTTTTTGGGTTTTTTTTCATGGGGTTACCTGCTAACTTCCATTGAATTCTTAATGCAGCAAAACAATATCTATGTTTGAGAAAGACGAACGTTTTCAAGCTATTGAACGGGCTAAAGACTGCGAAGACATCTTTGAAGAGCATTTAGAGGAGCTTAAGAAAAAGGTATTACTTTCAGTGTTTACAGGATTACACTTTTGCTCATCATACTATTGGAATTTTCCATAGATCGATACTCAAATTTAGTTATTTATGCTTTACTGATCTTTTATTGACATTTCCAAATTTTGATTGGTTCTGGAAGTTCCTACTTGCATATTGACTATGCCCCCTTTATTGAACGGTTTACTTGTGCTGCTATGTGATTTTATCTTGATTAGGAACGAGCAAAGGCTTTGGAGGAGCATAAGCGTCATAAATCGGAATATTTGGAATTTCTAAAATCCTGTGACTTTATCAAGGTACACTTCTTCATCTTATTTCTTCCGGTACTTGAATATTGTAATAGCAGATATGGTAATGTGGTACATCTTTTCTACTCAGGCAAGTAGCCAATGGCGAAAAGTGCAACACCGTGTAGAAGCTGATGAGAGATGCTCACGCCTTGAAAAGATAGAGCGCCTGGAAATCTTCCAGGTCTGTATTTATTTTCTATCAAATGTAAATGTCCATCTCATGCAAGTTTTCATCATTGGTTACTATTTATGATCTGGTATGTTTCAGGAATACATTAGAGATCTAGAGCAGGAAGAAGAGGAACAAAGAAAATTGCGAATGGTAAGATGATCTTAGGTTTTATATGGAATTTATCAATTGTCCAGTATCATATACTACATCCGTCTTTGAAAAATAGAAATTTTTGAAACAGCGCGGGTTAGAGTGCAAATTGGTAAAGTAAGAGAGAAGAAGAGAAAAATGGGTAAAGTAAGAGGAGGAAGAAAAATAAGTAGTGGAAGTAGTGTTAGTGGATTATGGGGTCCACTTCTTAAAGTAGAAAGTTTCTATTTTTAAGGAACTGACCAAAATGAAAATAGTTTCTATAGTATTATATAAATCTCTCTCCCACACACGTATTTGTTTTTCACTCCACTGCTTATAGTTAATAATGTCCACTTTTACTGAATTAGGAGGAACAGAGGAAAGCAGAGCGTAAAAATCGCGATGAGTTTCGGAAGCTACTGGAAGAACATGTAGCGAATGGCATTCTTACAGCCAATTCTCGTTGGCGAGAGTATAGCACAAAGGTTTTGTTCTTGTTTTGCACATGGGTGTACAAAAGACATTTTCTTGGTTTTTGATTGAAATTTCATGTGATTTTCAGATTAAAGATGCTCCTGCATTTCTAGCTATATCTTCAAATGAAGCAGGCTCCTCTTCCAAAGATCTATTTGATGATGTTATAGATGACCTTGAGAAACAGGTAGTTGATGTAGTCTATTTTCCATTTATGCCTTTGGAGCTGTTCTTGTATTCTTCTAATTTTTTTGAGGATTCACCTAGATTATTGAGTAATTTTACATTAAACGAGTGTGCTCTCTATAATGTTTATCGAGCCTACGCTGCATATATTAGGGCACATTAATTGATCTACTAATTTTACATGTTATAATCGATATTGGTATTCAGGGTATCATGTCAAAAACTGCCTAGTTTGTCTTCAATTACTATTTAGTTGCAAAAGAGGAATGACTGGTTAGGAGAAGCCATGCATGTGGTATATATTTCACTGCAGAACAAATAACTTGTACCTCTCACTAATATTACGAGTGCAAGTTGATTACCCACGTAAGACTTCAGGGTAAGTTATTGCCCAGTTTTAATGTATACCAATTATTCATTTCTACCAAGATGTGGACACTGGATAAAATTTCAAAGACTATATTGACATTTTCTGACACCGAATGAAGATGTATAGTGGAAGGTGCATGAAAGTGGATGCAGGCTGCAAACGTAAAATAGCAAGTCTCCTAGGTCCTAGAAAATTATATGGCATAAGCTGTTTTAGTTGACAGAGTCACTCAATGAAATCTTCTTTATACTACCACATAATGATATTGCACGTCCTTGTTACATCTTAGATATCTATGCCTCAGTCTGTTCCTATATGGTATAATTAATTGCGGATGGGTATCACTCTGATGGTTGGTACTTTGTCGGTTAAAGTTTCTTGTTGATACTTCTCTCAAAAATTAAGGAATCCGTGAGAAAGAAGGATAAAATGATCAAGCCTATTACAACTTGTATCTATCAGAATGAATAGTAATATGATGCACAGTGAACATTCCTTTGTTTGAATTGCAGTATATGGAGGATAAGGAGAAAATCGAAGAAGCCATGAAGACTGAAAAGGTATTGTGACCATCTATTTGGAATTTCTTGGACTTCTGTACTCGTTCTTCTCACAGATTTATTTAATTCCAGCTATCCTTGTCGTCGACTTGGACTTTTGAAGACTTTGAAAGCTTACTTTCTAAAGAGCGAAGCTCAAAACCAGTATCAGATATCAACCTGAAGGTGAGCATTTCCGCTTTCTAATTCTCCATGTGCTTGTGCAAGAGCTAAATGAAAAATTAGGTTTCTGAATATTTTGCGTTATAAAACTGTTCATATTGATATTATTTATATTAATATATTTCACCGTAAACATGTTTTCAAGCATTTATATCCTTTTCCATTTCTGCTGCCACACTTTTAATTGATTTTTTAAATCCTCATTTATGAGAGATGTCGGACAAGAGGCCCATTCTCGATCTTGTGGCACATTAATTACAGCATTTAACATTACTTATTTAGATTTTATAGTTGCATACATGTTCTCAAGCATTTATTTCCTTTTCCATTTCTGTTGCCCCACTGGTTATATTGTCTTTCAGAAATCTCACTTCGAGTGATTGCATTGTAGCTCATATTTGATGAGCTAATGGAATTTGCCAAGGAGAAAGAGGATAAAGAAGCTAAGAAGCATAAGCGCCTCACGGAAGATGTTTATCGCTTCTTTTTTACTTCAAAGGTATTAAGATTGTGGGTTGGTTATTGTTTTTTATGCTTTTATTTACCATTTTAATCTGATTATCATCATATTTTTGGATATTTAACAGGAAATATCATCATCTTCCAAGTGGGAGGACTGCAAATTTCTTGTTGAAGATAGGTAAATAGTTTACCTTTCAAGTAATGATTATATTTTGTTGTAACTTACAGAACCATGTATAAACTTATTCTGAATTTTGTCCTATGCCCACCCGAAGGCTTGGTTGGAAGTTGGAAGTTCACAGTTGGAACTCTCTGAAATATTGAGGTCTTTCTGGAAAAGGCGTAAATTTCAAAGTAGTGCTAAGTCTTTGCCTACTTCTACTTATCAATCAAGTGATTATGCTCCTTGGGCAGGTTTGTTGGGGAAGAGAGCTTTTTTGAGGAAATTTTCAATAAAGTCATTCTTGATCTTAAAGAAACGAAGGAAAAGGAGCGAAAGCGGAAAGAGGAAAAGGTTAGCAAACATCCACTTATTTGTCTGTACCTTCATAGTTACCCAGATAAATTGCATTTTCTGTTTCTATACTATTGTTTTCTCTTTTATCATCATGGTTGTGGGCTTCACCTGTTTAGTGTAAATACTGGCTTCATTGGATAATACCCGAATTTGTGTTTCACCATTTCAACTTGCGATTAGAAACTGTGGCTTCTATTTTGGACGTCTTGAGGATTTATTCAGCCTAACTACACTATGCGTCTCACATATCCCGCTATCTATATATGAATCTTTATTTTGCAGGCTAAAAAGGAGAGAAAAGATAAAGAGAGGAGGGAAAAAAGTAGAAGAAGTAAAGACAGAGGAAGTGGTAGCAGAAAGACTAAAGACAGACGCAAGATTGATGGAACAGATAGCGACGGATCTGATTCGTATAGTCTAGAAGAGACAAAAAGTTCGAGGGACAGGAGCAGGAGGCATAAGAAGAGGCATTCAGATGACACGAGTTTCGATGATGACGAGAAAGACCGTCAGAGATCTCATAGACACAATGCTGATTCCAAAAAGCCGAAGAAGGTATCTCCATCATTTGAACTCTTACTCATGCTAATAATAGCTACTTCTTGTTTCGTATGAGCCATATTTCAAATATGATCTTTAATCAATTAGGCGGAAAGGCAATCGTCAAGTGGTGAAGCAGAAACGCACAGCCAAAGCAAGAAACAGAAGAGGGACCACAGGGATGGTTCAAATAAACATACTGATAACGAGGAACATAAAATCCGGGAATTTGGTGAGGATGGAGAAGTCCAGTAGCTTCTGCAAGCTGCACAACTAATGTGCGTGTGCTATTAATTTGTCTGTTGTCTGTTTACTACATTATAACTCCCATAGGATTCTTTAGTTTCTGTCGGTCCTCAACCTATAGCAGTTTAACCTTATCGAACTGCTCTGTTAGTTAGTCTCTACAGTTTACCTTTTAGATTCTAGCCAGTGATGGTAACTTCATTTTTAATGATATAATCATAGTTGGTTTTCTAGTGGCATTTTTGCTGCACTTTGAGGGGCCATTTTGCTCAAATTTTTTCGAAGTGTGCTTCTTCGTTCCAATCCCTCTAAGATTTTGGAGAACTTAGATTGATTCAGATCAAGATCAAAGACTGCTTCTGTGAAACATATGTTTGAAGAATAGCTCAGCATTTTGATCTCTGATAAAAGTTGCGTGCTGGTCGAGTTATACACTAACCGTCCCTTTCTCCATTATGTTGCTGTGCATTGAGCTGTGGAGTGCTCTGCTTCCACTTTCCTGCCAATAGACACTTGCTTTAAGCTTCGAACATCGCTGCGATAGCTGTCAGAATGGGAGGGAAAAATATGCCAAGAAGGTGAGCTAGTTTCGTCTCTTCATTCATACATTCATTCATTCATTCAAACTGTGATTCATATTAGTAATTTTTAGGGGGAGAGTTTATAAGAATCAAAAAGTTTGCATCTCTGTAAACGATCATAAAATAAGTCCTAGAGATTGTGATGCAATTTTTCTGTTACATTTACTATTGTTTAGGGACAGAATTATTCAATTGTATGCTAATTGCAAACTCAACATTAATAAGATATTTATTGTTTGAGTACTCGATTGTCTTCATTATCTTATTAAAAATCTCAAATGTGATTTTCTAATCCAATTTATTATCCGAGTAAATAGGAAGCTTCTTCGTTTACCAACTACGTCGAAGGTAAGAAAATTTGTGAATTCTAGATGAATATGAAACTCTTAATATTGAGTTATTGACTAATACAGCCAGTATTTGTAGATTTATCTTGTTGTCATCATCTTTTTTTTTTTTTTAATGTTAATGGTGGCCTCAAGAAACTTCTCTATATCTTTAAGTTTTGGTCTTTGATAACCATAAAGTTTCCAATAAAAAATGCACATATATATACAAAAAATATGGGTGGCCTAAGAAAATTTTCAACTATGATGCCTGCACTTTTAGATTTGAGTTGGATTAACTAATGACTTTTGAACGATTAAGTTAATAATGGTCTTACCAATAGATTAATTTTACCTTATGATTTTTCAAGTGTGTTTATACATAGTTGCACAGGGCATGAGTGCACCTAATGCGAAATAGTGGCTCGAGGTTAGTTGAATAAAAAACGATGATTTGAAAACATAATACTCCCTTCGTCCCAAGATAAGTGACCATAAACTTTTCGGCACGGGATTTAAGGAAATGAGATTTTGTTAGTAAAGTGGAAAGTGAATAAAGTAAGAGAGTTAATAAAGTAGAAAAAATACGAGAGAGAATATCAAAAAGGAAATGGGTCACTTATCTTGGGCGTCCCAAAAAAGAATATGAATCACTTATCTTAGGAATGAGGGAGTATAAATTATGGGAGTGGATCACCTGCTGTGCCAAAGACCACAACAGGATCTGCTGTGCTTAAAACGCACAAAATTAGGAATGAAACGCAGCAGTAGGTATGCTTATTTCTTCCATTTCTTTTCCTTTTCCTTTTCTTTTCTTCTATTTTCTTTACGTTTTTTAATTCCTGTACATATCTACTTATTATCATTCTAAAATATAATTAGCTAAAAAGTATTACTTCTAAAATATAATTTGAAAAAGTTGTCTCCTAAAATTAGCTAATCAAACGCACAGAAACAAGAATAAGAAACAAGAAACAAAAAGAAAATAGAAGAAAAGAAAAGGAAAAGAAAAAGAAATGGAAGAAATAAACATACCTGCTGCTGCGTTTCATTCCTAATTTTGTGCGTTTTAAGCACAGCAGATCCTGCTGTGGTCTTTGGCACAACAGGTGATCCACTCCCACAAATTATAGTAGTATAGTTTTAATTTTTTTCATGTGTCTAATCTGTGTATAAAAATAGGTTTTTGGCGATATTCAAAATGACATTGTAAAATTATAGTAGTAATAATTTTTTTAATCATTTCTTCCTTTGTTTTCTTATTTAATTAAAAAATATCGCTTTGAACATAAATAAAGACATCATTTATACACAGATGAGACTATTGAGAAATTATAAAATTTAGTGATTTCATTTTTGTTTTCAAATCTCGTGAGACAAATTGGAATTTGATCAAATTTTGTACTTTTAATGATTATTACTCTTTTTTTATTTAGTTGTCATATAAATTAATATCTTTTGATTCAACTATATATTTTATATATTCATAAATCTCTTGATTTTTTTTGGAGAGTAAGAAACTCCACAAATCAAGTTGTAGGTTATGCGAATGAATCGGGAAAGAAAAATACCTAGATTATGCGCATTAAATGTAAATTACATTAAACATATGCAAATAAAATTGTTCCAATTAGTCCAGAAAGTATGTAAATCTTTTGATCGGTTATGAGAAGATATTTTTGAAGTACAGTTGATGTTGTAATAAATGGGGACAATAAACTCGTGAAGACTGAAAAAATGAAATAGTGCATGCTTTAAAACCTCTAACAGTAATTAATAGTATTGAAAAAGAAAGAAAAAAATAATTAATTTAATTTCCTTAAAGTTGCCAAATGGAATTCTGGCCATAGAAGCTTCTTTCTAGTTTCTATGCATGCGTTGATATATCTACAATTCTTATCTTTTTATTCATTTTCAAACCAAACTGCCCCACCATTAATAAATACATAATGTCAACTCCCCAGCATTTTTATATACTCAAAACAGAAAAAAATTTAGATCACAACAATAAAATTTATACTATCTCAAAAAATATGGAGTACTAATTAAAAAGTTATACGAAAAAAATTGTAATTTTGGGTTCTCCCTAATTATTAAATGTATAACATATAGAGATTTTTATGTATGCTTTTAATCTATGTACTATATAATTTACCTTTAATTATGGTTATTGCTGTGGTCTAGAACATCATTATTTTGGCCCTAATTTTCCATTTCTGTTTCATTTTTTGTTAAATATTGTGAGTGATTTTTTTTTTTTGGCGTGGCCTATTTCATTATGACATGGCCAGGCAAATAAAATGTCCCAGACTAATAATCGATTTTATTTAAAAAGTAAAAAGTAGATTTTGACAAATTCAGTTGTGTTGTTTTTGCAAACAGGATCTCTAGATATTTCATCATAATATCTGGTATTTTAGCTAATTTCCGTAGCCTCGAATAATATATTCTTCTTATAAATAAGCTCAAAGTCAAATCTACTTATTACTATATAATTATCCATGTAAATAAATAATAATTTGAAATAGGAGTATCATTATTCAGTCAAAGGATTGCCACAAAGTCAAAGTTATGATTTTGTCCATCGACAATCAAATGTACATACTAGTAGTAATAAATATATATAGTATGTATTATTATGTACTTACTATAATTGTTCAAAGCTTACGAAAATATTTCCTAAGAAAATGACCAAATTGCCCTTCCCTTACAAAATTATTAAACTCCCTACCTCTATAAATTCATCCATCCTATTTAAGTTGTATAGATAGCTCTCAACTTCACAAAACTATTCGAAAAAATCATGGCCAAGAACCTCTCTCTTTGCATCACAATCTTCCTCCTCCTATTCCTAACATTTTCCAACATCCTGGCCCGGCCCGAGTCCACGTTCTCCGACGTCACTCCAGTCGAAATTCACGGCAAGGTAATTATCTATATTCTGTATATAGTTCTTAATAGAAAATTAATTTTTTTTAATGCACTTCACTATAAGGTATGTATGCATTAACTATAATGGTTATGTTCAAAATTACAAATTTATATTTGATTATTAAACATAATTAGTTGTAATTTATTTGATCATATAATGATGATTAGGGTTATGGAGTAGAGAGAGCAAGGGGGGAAGGAGAAGACGAGTGGTTGATGAGAAGTACTCTTGAGGCTCACATCGACTATATCTACACTCAAAAACAGAAGCAGCCTTGATCATTATTTAAAATATATTTATATGTGACGTCTAATTTTTGTAATAATATATTTTTATTTTTTATGATCAGAAATAGGACTCCTGTGCTCTTCTGTGATGTGATTTTCAGTCTTGTACTATTATGTTAACAATGTGTAATATGTTTATGCACATGTCAGTCCAAAAGCTTATTTTGTTCTTTAATGAGACATTTTTATGTTTTTCTTGATGATATATTTGTGCCAACGCACTAATCCATCTATAAATATAAATAATGTTTGAATAGTTGATTGGTATAATAAGGCAGTTTTAGGAAGATGAGTATGGTGATTAAGGTGTAAATTTCAGAAAATAAAAATTGCTTTTCATCTACATACATTAAGCTAAAAAAAACTTCATAAATTAATGAATTAAATAAATATTTTCTTGAAAAAGGACGTGATTGATTTAAATAAGAGAGGTCAATAATCAGAATTAAGTAGCATTAGTAATAAATCAGATTACGGTCTTCGGAAAATCATTAACATTTAATGATTTTCATTGACCCTACAGCCTTTAACAGCTGTATGAATCCGTGTCAAGAATTAATTACCGTTGTTAATGGAGTATATAATTTCTTGAACCATCACGAATTGTAATAATTTCTTTTTATGACAACTATATAGATCGCATATAAACTATTTGTAAGATATTTTGATGGGTGTCTGACTGTTTTCAATTTATCTGTTTATTTTGTTTTATTTATTAAATTAAATGGGAGTTTGTCAATATGTTATAATTTGTGGGGTTACAAGGCAATCAAAGATCAATCGCGTTCACATGCTTTGTATACAACTACAAGTGATGACAATGATGGGCATAAGTGGAATGTTGGATTGGCAACAAGGGAGCAATTCATTTGATATTGGCATAAAATATTGATATTATTACATTACTATCAATCATGGTTAGAAGAGATTCCTACACTATATAGAGAAGCATGCTTTATGCGTTGTCAAACATCATATCATTAGACCAAATGATCATACCCATCACACCATGCTTGCAAATCACTATCAACTTGCACACAATTCACTAATAAATATTTATGGAAATAACCTTGGCATCTAGTATTAATCCAACGATACACGTTCCCTAACAAATTGGAGAATTGCTCCAAGTTTTATCTCACCCATGTTCAAAGAAATGGAATGTATATATCTAAACTTGTCTATCGATTGAATTTTTCTATCCGTTTCATACAACATTATTTTTTTAGGAATTTATTTTTTGTCACTTATAAAGTGGATACATTTTGGATGGCCAGACTTAAAAGAGATATTGAATGATAGTGGAGTTGAGATTCATGATATATTTTTTTTAACTTAGTCAATTCTTTGATTACACTTAAATTATTCTTAACTAATGCATGTATGTATAGTAAACTTGGATTAAACTAATACATGCAGAGACCCATTCAACATAATCCACTTGTCCAAAATAATTAGTATTGGTAAACTACCCTCATTTCATGCTTATTACATAATCTAGGGTCCTCCCATAATTTATTCTCTATTGAAAGGATTTTTTTTTATTCTATTTTTTATTTAATCCATTGTTACGTTTCCCTTGTTGAAACTTAAAACGTATATAGCCATATTGGGGATTTTGGTACGTTTTCTAAATATGAAGGGATTTCGTGCAAATTTTTATTACGGGATAGTTTTGTGCATTGTCAAAAAGAGCATATGAAATGTTTCTTAATACTACTATTTAGTATATATTATTCCAATACATTCAAAGCCCAAAATAGGCTTATATGGGAGTGGGCTTTATATTTGAAAATGGACTTCTTTATTGAGCCAAACCAAACTTAGAAAAACCATTTTTCACATTCACTCTTACCCCTTCACATTTCTTAGAAATTTATTATTGCAATGGAAAAGAGGAGTACTAATTATCTAATAAATTAATATTATTATTAATTATTTAAAAAAAGAAGTACACCACTTTTACGAAAATCAGCCCAACAACTATTTAACAAGACATAAGTTTGTCATATTCAATTGATTAGTAAGAAAATAGCAGTAGTATTATTAATTAAATATTAGAGTGAACTGCATAAAAGGTCCCTAACTTTTCGACTTGTTGCACCGTTGACCCCTAACAAAAAAAAATCCCACTTCAAGGGTCTAACAAAAACTAAATTCACAAACCTTGCATATTTTGCCATTTTTTGGACGAAATTGCCCAAATGGCTGGAAGGGCACTTTCGTCAGATTATCGATGAAACCTGCCACTCTGCACCCCTACGAAGTGACTACTAGGTGGCGTGTGTAAGAGATGACTCAGGCGACGCGACTGAATTCAAATTCGAAGTGATTTTGTGATGTATAAAATTATCTCTCTCCATCCCCTTTCTTCTTCCTTCCTTCTTCGTCCTTCTTCGTCTACCGTTTTTTTTTTCTCCGTCGTCGTGTGGTGAACCCCACGAATCGCCATCCCATACTCGAGTGAGTGTGGTTCTGTTTAATTTTTTGTAGAGTGAACTGCTTCTAAATCGATTAGCATGGCAAATTAGGGGTTTAGGGTTTTCAGATTTCTGGGTTATCTACATTGCAAATTTTAGGGGATTTAATTTGACAGTCCAATACTTCCCGATTAGGCAAATCGATAGGCAAAAAGTGAACCGTGATTGTTTTTTTTAGCATATGATTCATTTTAATTTTGCAATTGTGGTAATAATTTTGGCAAGTTGGGCGACTGGATTTAAGCTTATTATTTGGGGATTTCATGTGTTGTTGTTTTTTTGCTTTTGAATTAAGTTTACAGCTGGTTTGAATTATGTTATGTTGAATTGAATTCAGGCCCAATTGCAATGTCCTCTTCTTCTTCTCAATCTTACGGGTCAAGCTTCAATTGGAATTGGCCTCGTCCTGAAATTGTGAACTATAATCACGATCTTGAGGAAGAGCTTGTGATATCTAGGACGGCTGCTAACCCGGGTAGACGTTACTATCGCTGCCGTATATGGAAGGTTAACATCTTGTATTGTATTCAATATTTCAAAGGAATTTTGTTGGCAGAAAGTTTAATCACAAAGTTTTCTGTTGTGCAGGAAGATTACTGCAAGTTTTTTCGATGGGTTGATGCGGGTTTGTCCCCAAGCCAAGACAGTTACTTTCAAAGAGTGAAACTTGAACGAGACCAATTCGAGTCTCAGCTTAGAGCGAAATCGTTAATTGAAGGTGTTCTTGAAGAGAAATTGCACAAAAAAAGTGAGGAGTGCGAAGCGTTGAAGTTACAATTGGCAATGAAAACTGACGAGTGTGGAGCATTGACACTGAAAATCGCTAATACAATGAAAACATCCCGAAGGTTTAAATTCACAATCGTGTTGTTATGCATTGTAATATTTCTACTTTTGTAACAAATTTATGGTATGTAATTATCTTCTACTTTTGTAACAAATGTATGGTATCTAATTATCCTTCTACTTTTGTTAACCTACTTTTGTAACAAAGCTACTGTCTTCTGTTATCTAATTATTTTATCCTGTTGATTTGTAAAATTTTGCATATGATGAACACCAAATATAATACACTGAACTGCACAAAAACATTTACTGTATAATTACACTGAACTGCACAAAAACATTTGTAATCACTGAACAGAGCAGGTAATAGGATAACAATCACATATGAGGACACACAGTATCAAAAATCACGGATGAAGTTTGCATGTTTTTCAGAAATCACGACTGAGGTTAACCATTCAAATTTAAAGCAACACTCCCAAACCCTCAATCAGTACCAACAAAGATGAAAATTACTCATGAACATTAGCATCACATTCAAATTCGTTAATAACTGTCAGTTTTAAGCATCAGTTTATCACTGCTATGCTACCAAAATATATAAGTTCATCCTTGCCACCAAAATACACCATCATTGTTTAACAAAAATACCATATCAAAAACCATCAAGGTTATAGGGTTGTTTTGCCATTTGCAACTGATCCAGTGTTGCTTCAATCTTGATCACCGCGGCGGCCACAACGCTGAGGCTGAGACCTGGCCCTTGTTCTGGCGGCCCTAGTGCTAGGTCCCGGATCGGCAACATTAGGCTGCAAGAAAAAAAAGAAATATGATATAAAGCACTTCGTATGTGTATAATTATGCGAGAGCCTGATATGTAATGAATACTACCTCTTGGCTTCGGCGATCCGCTTCGGGCAAGTTACTCCCCCTCGTATCCGTCGTACGCGACCCAGTTTGATGCGAACTCTCCCCAACTTCAGCACGAGCATCTGTCCGTGGATCATTGGTGCAAGTCCTCCTGTTATGCCCTTCTTGGCCGCAGCGGCGACATCTCATGATGAAGGTTCGTCGCAGTGACTCACCTCCGTCCGCATGAAGACGAATCTGGGGCTCCTCACGCCTCAATTTCTTCGGTCGTCCACGCTGTCGCTTTGTCCTAGGAGGAGCCAGTTCCAATGCACCATCACAACTCTTGTGCCAGTTGTCAACCCCATTAATTGGGTAAAGGACATTCTCGTATAGCATCGTCATTGTGGACTTCAGATAATAGCAGGAGACGTATCGCATGACATCCTCGCCGTTCTTGTTGATTGTTGCGATGGCATGAGTACATGGAATCCCTGTTAGCTGCCATAGTCTGCAAGAGCATGTAAAATCGCGCATGTTCACAACATATTGCCCAGACGGCCCTGATACTTGGTACGAAGTATCTCCATTCCATGTAGCTCGCCATGAAGAGGCCCTCGCGTACCACTTGTCAACAATCTCCTTGATAACAGGAGGGACTGCGTGATTGTAGCTTTTGATCCACTGGCCTCTGATCTGAAGCCTTTCCATTTGACTCGTTCGGATGTCCTCCAACATACTGATAATAGCTTTTTCTCGCGCCAATGCAATCTTCGAATTAAAAGTCTCACAAATGTTGTTGAGTAGCACATCACAACAAGTATGTGGGGAGAAAAAAGCCTTCACCCATTTTTCTTTGGGAGCAACCCCAGTAAGCCACTGATGTGCTGAAGGGTACTCAATCCGCAGAGCTTCCATCTTGTCCAAGTAATGTTCAAGGGTTGTACTCGCGGCTATCTCCCACAAACGTTCTTTGAAATTTTCTCCGACAAATCTCTTCTTGAAATTGTTGTATATGTGCTGAACACAGAAGCGGTGCTCGCTCTGTGGGAATTCCTCAAGAATCACTTTCGCAAGCCCCTGTCAATGCACAATACCATTACCACTGAATCACACATCCAGTACTAAATGTTTGAATAAAATCACAGATAGAGTACTAAACTTTAATCACATCCCCAGTGTAATATGTAAATGCGAAATCACAAAAGAGGTAAATACCTTTTGTTGGTCAGACATAAAGACAAATCGTGGGCCATTTGCATGCAATTCGAGGTCGTCGGCCAAATAATCCAGAAACCACTTCCACTGGACATAGCTCTCTGCTTCGGTCACAGCCCATGCAATCGGCCACCATCCATTGTTGGGATCAATTCCCATTGTTGTCATTAGCTGCCCTCTGTACATTCCTCGCAAGAAACACGCGTCCAAGAAGATTATTGGCCGACATAACCGCGTCCACCCCTTCTTCAATGATCCAAGGCAACAGTAGAACCTCAGGAATCGCGGGCCCACGGCGCCAACATCCCTCGTGTTCTCATAATGGATGTGTACACTGGAATCAGGGTGTGTCCGTTCCAATTCGGCTTTGTAGTAGAACAGGTTCTTGTACTGGGTTGCCGCAGAGCCGAATATGCCATCCAGTGCATGCTCTCTGGCCCGATATGCCTTCATTCTTCCGATCTTCAGGCCAAAATCTTCATCCACACACTGTCGTATAGCCGCAAGTGGAATGTGAGGGTTGGCTTTGATCTTCTCAATGTACCGCTCACCTAGCCACTTTGCAGTGAGCCACTTCTGATCCAACACTTGGGAGCATGTGTGCGCGTGATCCCGTTGCATATTCATCAGTACATAATCTGCTACGTTGTTTGTCTCGAGCTTCCTCAAGTATACATACCACTCACACCCTTGCCCTTTACAAACGGCACGTAGTTTGTTGCCGTCATTTCTTTTCACGTGCACCCGCCGTCTAGTCATGATTGCGTACTGTCTCAAGACATCAAACAAAAAATCTCTATGCTTAAAAACATGACCAGGCTTCCAATTCGGGATCTCATTAGGGTTGAGCTTGAACGGGGTATACTTGATGCCTTTCTTCTTCAAACCCTCCAAATCTTCAAGGTCTTCAAGGTCATCAAGATCTTGCAGCTCATCCACAATCTCATCCTCGCATAGTGGGTTCTCTGTCGCCTTCTTTTTTTCCACATAAGGCGAAAATTTCCTCCGCCGTTTCTCCCCTACCCCCGCCTGGTCTTCACCTTCCCCCGTCTGGTGTTCACCTTCCCCAGACTCGTCTTCAGCTTCCTCACACTGGTTGACATTCTGTTGCTCCTGTCCCGGATGTTGTTGTTGGAATATGGATTCATAGTACGACGTAAACAGCTGCTCATCTCGGCACATGTGTGCCAACGAGATAAATTGGTCCATCTCCTCATCTTCATCATCACTCGGAGGTCCCTCGTTGTGCAGATGGCAGCCGTCTGGAACATAATCGAACGATGGCATGTAAACCTCCTCTGGTGCTTCTAGTTCCGGCTCATCATGTACTTCCGGTGCAGCATGTGGTACATCCGGCATTTCAGATACTCCTACAGTTGGTCCATCTTGCACATCACCATTGAAGCCTGACATCAGCATTTCATCCGGTATGTTCTCCACGGTGGGAACTTCCAGATGCGGTTGACAAACCGCTGGGGTTGCAACAAAGTCCATGCTGGGTTGGTATACATCGTCTTCAACTGTTCTTGGCTCTTCTTCAACTGGGGCCATTGGAACTACAACCTACAATGGACAAAAAAGATTATTCACAGATGCAAACCCAACAAAAGACAGAAATCACAAATATAGTTGAGTAGTAACCTCTGCTATGTATTCAGGGACAACTGGCCCAGCTTCATCCACTTCTTCAGGGACAACTGGCCCACCTTCATCCACTTCTTCAGGGACCACTGGCCCATCTTTGTCGGCTTCAGCCTCAAATTGAGTATGTGATTCAGATGGCCGCAGTGGAGATAATGATTGCCCAGTTGACTTACTTGAAAATGTGACATCCTACAATAACAAAACATCATAAATCACAAAAGCATACCAAAAACAGTGACATCCTACAATATTTATTGCAATGCAACTCAGAAATCACAAACAACACATCAACCTACCTCTTGTAGGCATGCATTTACGTCTCCTACTACTGCATCAGGCTCATCAACAGCAACCACAACAGCTTCGGGTTGTGCTCCTTCTGCACTCCTACATGATGCAAAAGCTTCCTCCAAATTTTTACGGGCTGCCTCCTCTTCTCTCTTCCATTCCCGACGTTTGTCTTCTAAACTTTTGGTCAAAAACTCTTCAAACTCAACATCCCTAGGGTACCACTCAAGCATCAACAATGGTGACACTGTTTTCTTCAACTCAGCCGCCAGTTCTCTCTTCTTTGTTGGTTTAGGTTTGGGCACAATAATTGTTTCAGGCTCGTCAATCTCCTCAAGCACAACTTTGGATTTTTTCCTATCTTTGACAAACTTTAGAAACTCCTCCGCTTCTTCCCTCCGCTTCTTCAATAAGGCTGCCGCCGCCGTCATCTCGACGACGTAAATGGGAACTAGCCTTGTGCTAGTAGCCGCAACCTCGAGAAAAGCGGCCAAATGTGGGTCGTCAGTCATGGGCATCAGCTCACCGTGTATGTCAACGCCCATACAATCACCACTATACCTTGGATGAACGTAATAGAACTCGCAGACGGTTTTCCTATCATACTTCAACCTTAACACCATACTGGAGAGATCCAATAGCTCGAATTGGTTAATATTACAATAGTCAAACAATGTCAAGTGACCCCCAACATACTTCTTCTGTCCATTGATTTCGAAGAGTGAACCACCGTGATGAAATGCAACGGAAAACCTCCCAGGATGGTCCCCTTAGAAAAATAGAAAAAATTACCAAAATTAATCCAACAAATGTCACATTAGGCCCTAAACCCTAATCACCGAAGAACACAAGGTAATCAAAACAAATTCCCAAAACTAACAATTTTCGAAACCCTAAATTAAATCACAAAATTGGGTACGTGACCGATTTGTGAAATATAAAATTGAACTTACTGTATTCTTCTTCTGGGTAAAAGATATCCAACGCAGGATTGCGGATGTCCCAGGTTTCTGGGTCGACGTCGAATACATCCGGACGACCGCGTCTAGGAGACGGTGGCGGAGACGAAGACGGAGATGGAGTCGGAGACGGAGACGAAGACGCTGGCGGGCACGGATGCTTTTTCCGCCGCGACGACGAGGGCAGCGGTGCCGGAGGCTTTTTCTTCCGCGGCGAGGACGAGGACGCTCCACCGGTAGCAGTTCGTTTTCGTTTAGGCGGCATTGATGAATGGCGTCTGTGAGAGAGAGAATGGAGGGAATGGAGGGACTAAAAGTGAAAGTGAATTGGAGGGAAGTGAAAATAAGTGATTTAATTTATTTCCTCTCTAATATTTCCCTCAATCTATTCATCACAAAAAAATTTCATTTCAGGTAAAACAAAAAATTTCACACTATTCTGCGTGTGAGAAGCCAAACATCGCACAAGTATAAGTGAGAGAGATGAGAGATTTGACATTTCCATCACATCATTGGGGGCTGTCTGTCAGCATCACTGCATGTTGCAGTGAACATGCAGAGGCGGTGCAACAAATGGGCGAAAATGCCCTTCAAGGGCTTAGGGGTGTTATTGTCCGAAAATACCTGGTTTGTGAATTTAGTTTTTGTTAGACCCCTGCAGTGGGATTTTTTTTTGTTAGGGGTCAACGGTGCAACAAGTCGAAAAGTCAGGGACCTTTTATGCAGTTCACTCTAAATATTATGAGACCATTTGAACGTGAAACTAATCAAAAGATAGGTATCAATCTTTTATTATTCTCTCCTCCGCGAAAAATAGTCACATTTTGTCGTTTTAGATATTCATAAAAAATAGTCTCATTTATAAAAATATAATATTTCTCTCTCATATTTTACCAATTTTTTCTCTTCTCTTCTCTTCTCTTTCTTACTTTACTTACTCTTTCTCCATATTTTTCTTACTGTAGTATATTTTTTCTCCTTCTATCTTACTTTAACAAATTTTCATTAAAACTCGTACCGTCCACTTATTTTTTGTGAACGGAGGAAGCAATAAATATATTTATATTGTGTTAGCAATAGTATTCAAAAATATCATAATAGTTGGTCCATTATTTCAGATATTCAATCTAGAAAGGTGGGTGATTTTAATTTGAATTTTTATGGGTATCTAGAATGATTTTTTTAAAGAGGGTATCTAGTGGGTTTATCTATGTTGAAGAGTTCTAGATTCTAAAGGCAATTGTCCACATTAAATACGCTGCTTCTTTATGGAACTTCTAAACAGGAAACAACCAAGAAATATCATTTACGAATATGTTCTTCCCCAAAATCTGACCTTCATAAGCAAATAAATCTTCCCAAGAAACAAAAATGGACAGAGACCTAGTAACAATATACTACTATATATTATTCGGATTCCCTAGATAAGAATGTATTCTTAATCTGGTATAGTAGTATTGAGTACTAGTATGTCAACATTATGTATTTTCTGAATATATGATAAATATACAGTATATTCCAGAATAAAATATGTAGACTACAAAATTAAAAGGATATGAAATTTGGAGTGAATTTAGTCAAGATTCTTATGATTTGTAAAATTATTATTGTTTTGACCTTAATATTGTGAATGTTCTACCCAAATTTCAGTGATTAAATATATGGAGTTACATTATGGCTAAACATTAATTAATTTAATACAAGTTTATTATAATTTCGGTTCAATTTTATTTCAAATTACTGATTTTTTTCCTGGCAACGATAAAACGTGGACTGGTATACTAGTTTATTAATTTTATTGAAGCTATAAATTGTATTAATGTACGTATATTTTTTTAATGGGTCAAGATGGAATTTAAATCATTTAGGTCGCATCCAAGTTATTTTAATTAATTTATCTACGGACTACAATTAATATTTGTTTTATAATTGATATTTAAATTTAATAATCTAACTTCGTGTGGTCATGGGTAATTTAGCGTCAATCTATATTTTAAATTGTTTTTATTTGACGAGTGACAATTGGAGAAAGTTTGTGGATAATATCATAATAATATGACATAATTAATGGATTAATAAAATATGCCCTTACTATATAAATTCATTTTTTGAGGGCCAGGTATAGTTGCTACCTGCACTGGCACAAATCTGCCCTGCATACTATCTTAAATAAAATAAACAAACTAAAATTTTATTAATACCTATTCATAGAAATAACTTTTCTTTGACTTAGCATACAAAGAAATTTTCTACATTCATATATTCATTGCCATTAATAATATCTATGAAAAATGCAGGTTTAAACACACGAAATTAACATAATTCTTCTTCTCTTTCCTAGTCTTAATTAATTTGCGATTTTCATATCACGTTGACTTTTACTATGTGCTACACTGAGTATCAGGATTTAATTTAATGTTATATCCAGAAGTTGAATATTGTGGGATTGGGAAAAAAAATGGAATATAACAGTAAAATAGTTAATTTTTAAAAATATTTTTTAATTTGAGTACTTATATTTAGAAATGATATTTAATGTTATTTTTTATTTAGTATGTCCTTCACTTTTAAACAATTTTAACCATTTAATCAATTCCGACTCTGTCAAAATTCACCCCAATCATATTTGGAGGAGGTTGCTGATGAACGAAGCAATTTGTTTTGTATGCTTTGAATCTACATGATTTGCTATCAGCCAAATGGCTATGCTATGTTTCTGCATTGGGTCATACTCCCTCCGTCCACGATTAAGAGTCTCATTTCTAAATGGCGCGGGTTTTAAGAAATGTTAAGAAAAGTGGGTGGAAGAAAATTAGTTGAATAGGTGTCTCACTTGTATATATTAATTTTAAATGATATGTGAGTGGAATGAGTTAGTTGAATGTGAGGTCTCTTTACCAATTATGGTAATTATGAACCGGGACTCTTATTTGTGGACGGACTAAAATGGAAAAATGGGATTCTTATTCATGGACGGAGGGAGTACTATTTGTTTGTCATATTGGGACTAGCCCATCTTGTGTGTATAGAAGTAGGGCACAAAACTATGTAATTTGTAACTGCTATCGTAATACAATCTGTTCTTTTTTTCTTGTCTGTGGATGTAGTCAACACAATGTTGGTAAACCACGTAAATCTATCTCTCTTTACGTTCATGTTTGTTTTTATTACTCAATTACCCTATTTTGCCACAACAAAAATAAATACTATCACTACTGTTACTATCATTAATTAATTTTTGTTGATATTATGTAAATTTTTATCCGATTCATCAACTTATGAAAGATTGTCAAACCCATTATTTCCAATAATTAACCAAATTAATTATAGCGTGACAATCAAGTTGTCCAATGAGTTTGGAGTAAAAGCAATCAAAGCAACCTCTTATAATTTGCTTATATTTGCCTTTACAACATTCCAGTGTATATTTAAATCAGCACCTCATAATAAAGAGAAAACCCTTGAGTTTGGAGTAAAAATTCCATAATCCTCTTATACCAATTTGGCATAGTAACTTAGTGTATCTCACCAATAATTTTTTGATAAATAAAAATAAAAAATCCTCATGCCACATCAATTAAACAACAATTTTCAACAAAACTAACTATGCAAAATAGACATCCACTAATTATGAAAAGTAGCAAAATATTACCACTACAAAATATGGATTACATTCATATAATAGACGTGCAATATACTATTCCTACAATATACGTATATTATATTGACTTCTTAATCTTATACTAATATTTCATAGTATAAATTAAAGAAGTAATCATATTACATTACTACTCTTTGGTATTTTGGTGAGATTTTTTTTCTTATTTTATATTTATAATTATAAAAAATTTAAATAAAAATTATAACGATAACTTAAGAGTGTGATAACAATATATAATATTATAGTCATAATTTTTTTTTGTATAAAGTTTATATATATATATATATATAGGGTCTTGTTAGGTTGAGATTATTTAGCTAAATTGAGAAATGAGATGCAATATGGGCCACTAATCCACAAAATTAACAAAATGTCAACAAATACCACATTATGTCAACAAGGGGGTATAATTGTCTTTTCATTAAATTGTGTTTGAAATCATTTTCTAAAATCCTCTCTAAAACTCTAGCTTCAACATTCAAATCTTCAACATTCAAATCTTCAAAATTCAAATCTTCAAATCTTCAAATCTTCAAATCTTCAACATTCATATCTTCAAATCTTCAAATCTTCAACATTCAAATGTTCAAATATTCGAATCTTCAAATATCTTCAACATTCAAATCTTCAAATCTTCAACATTCAAATCTTCAAATCTTCAACATTCATATCTTCAAATCTTCAACATTCAAATCTTCAAATCTTCAACATTCATATCTTCAAATCTTCAAATTTTCAACATTCAAATGTTCAAATCTTCAAATCTTCAAATCTCTTCAACATTCAAATCTTCAAATCTTCAACATTCAAATCTTCAAATCTTCAAATCTTGAACATTCAAATCTTCAAATCTTCAACATTCAAATCTTCAAATCTTCAAATCTTCAACATTCAAATCTTCAACATTCAATAAAATAACACTTATAATTCACATATCAATACCGAGAATATCGAATGTCAACAACTAGTATTAAAATGTCAACAACTAACAAATAACACTTAAAATTGACATATCAATACCGATAATATCGAATGTCAACAACACGTATTAAAATGTCAACAACTAAAAAATAACACTTACAATTCACATATCAATACCGAGAATATCAAATGTCAACAACTCGTATTAAAATGTCAACAACTAACAAATAACACTTACTATTCACATATCAATACCGAGAATATCGAATGTCAACAACTCGTATTAAAATGTCAACAACTAACAAATAACACTTACTATTCACATATCAATACCGATAATATCGAATGTCAACAACTCGTATTAAAATGTCAACAACGAAAAAATAACACTTATAATTCACATATCAATACCGAGAATATCGAATGTCAACAACTCGTATTAAAATGTCAACAACTAACAAATAACACTTATAATTTACATATCAATACCGAGAATATCGAATGTCAACAACTCGTATTAAAATATCAACAACTAACAAATAACACTTATAATTTACATATCAATACCGAGAATATCGAATGTCAACAACTCGTATTAAAATGTCAACAACTAAAAAATAACACTTATAATTCACATATCAACTACGATGTCAACAACAAACATTATTCATGCCAACTACGATGTCAACAACCAACGTTATTTATGTCAACTATTATGTTAACAACAACATTTTACAAATAATTAATGTCAATAACAAATATTTTCATGTCAATGACCTATATTATTTATGTCAACAACAACGTTTTGCTTATAATTCATATCAACAATAATGTTATACATATAATTTATGTCAACAACATTTTTCATAAAATTTATGCCAACGACCTATATAATTCATGTCAACAACAAACGTTATTATGTCAACGAGCTATATAACTCATGTAAAAAATAAACATCTTCATGTCAACAACTTATATAATTTATGTCAACAATAATATTTTAGGCAATATCACAAACACCTTATCTACACAACTCAAAAATTCCAGCAACACAATCGAATTAAAAGCTGCATTCATATATTTATGTCAACTACGATGTCAACAGCAAACGTTATTTATGTCAACTACGATGTCAACAACAAACGTTATTTATGTCAACTACAATGTCAACAACAAACTTTATTTATGTCAACTATTATGTCAACAACAAATATTTTCATGTCAACGACATATTATTTGTGTCAACAACAACGATTTACATATAATTTATGTCAACAACAAACGTTATTATGTCAACGAACTATATCAATAGCCAGAATATCAAATGTCTAATGCAGATGTATTGACATAATCAGCTCACGAGCTCGCGAGATTTGAAGTAGAAGAGTTCCGAATCGGAACCATTGCCATTGAGTTCCATTGCCAAGTCGTTGATCTCCATCCCAGATAATCGAACGACAACCATGGTGTCCGGCAGCTCTTCCCTCGTGGCATCCATTAGCTTCTCCAGTGATTCCGCAGCTCTCTTGAAGGCCTTCAATGGAGATAAACAGACGATAGTATAGCATGTCACCACATCCAATCAAAGAAACAAAATCATTGCATTTTACAACTATTGCCTAAAAATCAATATAATTTCACAATTGCATTATCCTTGATACTGAGATTTTTCATTAACATAGACTTGCTTTAGTGTTTCCCCATAATAGCTACAGGAATTGAAAAATCACTAACTAGTATGGTTGGAATTGCATCGCAGAAAAGCCAGGTTACAGAAACTGATGTCTGCAAATCAACATCAAATTAGTGCTAAGATCCCTAAATTTGCAAAGCCGAAGGAAATACACATCAAACAACGGAAGCTAAGAACCCTAATTTATCAAAATGTGGAGATATTCATCACTCAGTTCAATTAGTTTAGCCGAAAAATGCAGCGAGCAATCTCCAATCAAAGTGAAATGAATAAATCATAAGCTGAGTATATTTTCCCCAATTATATCAAATTCAGGTAGAGAGAGAAATAGAGAGTACGGCGCAGGTGATGAGACTGAGGAATTAAATGTGGCGGTGAGAGAGGGTCAGCTGAGGCGGAGATCCGACGGCGGCAGTGAGTTGCGAGGCGGCGGAGGGCTCCGACGTGGCATTCTCGACGGAGAGAAGAGTGAAAGAAGTGAAGTGGCGGGCAGCGGGCAGCCGGGGACTCTGCCGGCTAGGAGGGGAAACAATGCCGCCATTTCCGCCGCTGGAGGTTCACAGAATCTGTCTGCCGCCGCCCAGATCAGAAGCTCTGCATCCGCCTCTCCGAGATATTCTTCATCAGTCGTGGTTTTGGAAACTGGTTTTGGTACTGCAATTCCTCTTCCTCATTAAAACATGAAATTACCGTTTTGTCCTTTTATAATTAATTAATCTAAAAATATTTATTGTGTGGCAAAATCTGGACCACCCATTTAATAAAAATAAGTGGCTGATATTGCATCTCATTTCTCAATTAGACTAAATAATCTCAATTGATCACAATCCTATATATATATATATATATATATATATATATATATATATACACACACACACGGTTGTGATCAATTGAGATTCATTTTCAGCCACTTATTTTTATTAAATGGGTGGTCCAAAATTTGCCACTTGGAAAATAGTTTTAGATTAATTAATTATGAAAGGACAGAATGGTAATTTAAACAATATAACCGCAATTCCCAATCTCCCACACATAACTACTTCCACCAAAAATCCTAATTCCTCCCCAATTTTTCCGCCATGGCAACGAATAGAATGCGCAGTCCATCCTAAATCGTTTCATCACCATGAAAGAGGAGAAGAAGCCGCCTAAGCAGCGCCGCCCTTACCTGGCATCGGAGTGCCGCGATCTGGCGGAGGCCGATAAGTGGTGCTAGCAAATCATGCGTGAAATCGGACAGAGTGCATTCTCCGATCATTCCAGAGTGCATTCTCCGATCATTGCCTGTTAATTTCCTGCGCCGATCTGAGCAATTGAAGGTAAAAATCGTATCAATTGATCAAAATTCAAGCTCTCCTCATTTCAAAATTCACATTCTCGAATTTCATTGAATTCCGGTGATTAATAGCTTATGTTTATCGAATCAATGCTTTAATATCTATTTGGATTGGTAGATACCGGTGTTGACGGAATGAGTATGGTGTATGATTTTAAGAAACTAGAATCAGCTGGTAGTTTAAAATTTGATCGGATCTCTGGCGATGAATAAAATTTGAGAAATGAGAATCTGTAGTGTTTAGGATTATTTAATTAATTTTAGAATTGAGAATTGTTGTTGAGGATTGCAGGAGATTGATGAGGGGTTAAAGGATGAGTCAAGTATTTGAAGGTTATGAGCGACAATACTGTGAGATATTATGACATGGTTGGAGAAGCGGCGGCTGGAGAATCTTCTCGACGCGGCGGAGCGGCCAGAATCTAATGACTTCATGGAGCTACCGCCTCGATCGGGAGAGAAAGAGGCGAATTTTTTCTGCATACTTACAAATTAGGCTATTCCGATGGCGAGAAGCTGCTGAGGAGTCGGAAGCTGAAGAAGGCAGCGGTGAAGGCGAAATCAGCGGTGGTTTCGGCGTTGGAATTTGTATGCGGCGGCGCGTTGAGATCCTGCAATTTCAGAGCAGCTATTCAGGCTGCGTCTCCTCATCGAGCTGCTAAGTTTGGGTGGATGAGGATGAATTTTTGGGGATGAATTGAGAGTTGGATTTTGGATTTATTTGATAAATTTCAGGATAGAGAGAACTTCGCGACGAAGACATGGTTGGGATATTTGACAATTCTAGTTAATTCTGGGGCTAATTCTTCGATTGAGTTTGAAATTGAAATTAAGATTGAGATTTGAGTTTATATTTGTGGAAATTGGGATGTGAGCTGGATTGGAGAATCAAGCTTAATCATGATGCACTCTAGGTGTTTGGTGAAATTCTCCAGTTGGAAATTAGTTGCTAATAGTTAGTTACAATTCATGTCAACTACATACATATAATGTCAACTGTTATATGTAATACGTTGTTGTTGACATAAATAATATAGAACGTTAGACATGAAAATATTTGTTATTGACATTAATTATTTGTAAAATGTTGTTGTTGACATAATAGTTGACATAAATAACGTTTGTTGTTGACATCGTAGTTGACATGAATAATGTTTGCTGTTGACATCATAGTTGACATGAATAATATTTGTTGTTGACATCGTAGTTGATAAGTGAATTGTAAGTGTTATTTGTTAGTTGTTGACAATTTAATACGAGTTGTTGACATTCGATATTCTCGGTATTGATATGTAAATTATAAGTGTTATTTGTTAGTTGTTGACATTTTAATAGGAGTTGTTGACATTCGATATTCTCGATATTGATATGTGAATTATAAGTATTATTTGTTAGTTGTTGACATTTTAATACGAGTTGTTGACATTCGATATTCTCGATATTGATATGTGAATTGTAAAGTTTATTTGTTAGTTGTTGACATTTTAATACGAGTTGTTGACATTCGATATTCTCGATATTAATATGTGAATTGTAAGTGTTATTTTTTAGTTGTTGACATTTTAATACGAGTTGTTGACATTCAATATTCTCGATATTGATATATGAATTGTAAGTGTTATTTGTTAGTTGTTGACATTTTAATAAGTGTTATTTTATTGAATGTTGAAGATTTGAAGATTTGAATGTTGAAGATTTGAAGACTTTGCAGCTAGAGTTTTAGAGAGGATTTTAGAAAATGATTTCAAATACAATTTAATGAAAAGACAATTAAACCCCCGTGTTGACATAATGTGATAGTTGTTGACATTAAGACAATTAAAATGACAATGTGACACCACGCTAGACTGCAATGTTATATATGCTAGATTGCAATAGTATAAACGCTAGACTGCAATCTATAGATTGCAGTCTAGCGTATTGGATATTGCAGTCGGAAAAAGTTGCAGTCTAGTGTATTGGAATTGCAGTCTAGTGTATTGGATATTGCAGTCCGTGAAAATTTACCCTTGAGTAATTTTTATGATTGCCACATGGCAGCTTATTATTCGTCCAAATGTACAAATGATTGGCTAGGAATGGTGGTATGGTGTTACTTTAAGAGGTGTTATCATTTTAACACAATCCTATATATATATATATATATAGGGGAGCACTAGGGTGTCCCCTTATTTAGAGTCACAACGTACATCCAATCTGGTGCTGCCATGTGGCACAAAACATGCAATATTTTATACACAAAAATGCAATCTAGTTGTATATGCATTTTCGCAGATTGCATTTTTGTTGTATGTAAATTGCATTTTATAGTGTTGAGTTTTGCATTTTCACATAAATTGCATTTTTTATTGTTAAGTTTTGCATTTTCACATATAAAAATGCAATCCGTCTATATATAAAATGCAATTTAAACAGTCAATATCTAAAATGCAAAACTTAACAATAAAAAATGCAATGTGCATATAACAAAAATGCAATCTGCCGAAATTCATTTATAGCTTCTACAAATGCGTATTGCATTTTTCTGTATACAATATTGCATTTTTCGTGCCACATGGCAGCACGTGATTGGATGTACGTTGTAACTTTAAAATTAGTTGTTATACTAGTACATCCCATATATATAAAATACAAAAAGATCTTACCAATAAAATCTCAAACTAGTACTATCAAGAAATAATTTTTTTTTTCTTGACATGAAAAGTATAGTAATATGATAATTATTTTTTTATGTGTAAAATATTACTCTTAATGTTAAGAGGTCAATATACATATATATATATATATATATATATACAAGTATATCGCACGCCTATTCTATGATGACAATTTTCATATTTAATAGTAGTAATATAATACTACTTTCAAAAATTAGTGGATGTCTATTTTGTGCAATTAGTTTGATTGAATTGGTGATTGATGTAGGATGAAAAACTTATTTATTGCCATTTGTTAAGGAATTATTGGTGAGGTGTACACTATGTCACTATGCCAACTTGGTATATATGGAAGGATCATGGAATTTTTACTCCATGTTCTCATGAAATAATTAAGGAATTAAAATTTTAAATCATAAAATCTGATTAAATTGGTTAGTGTTATAAAATTTGAGAATATTAAATCACAAAATTTCAAATTTGTCAAAATAATTCCACCAATATACAAATGACGTTACTTAATTAGAATAAAAAAAAATATATGAAAAACACACACATCAGTATTTTAATGATCTATATCATTTCGAGCGTAAAAAAACGATTTGTATACAACAAGTAATTGACTTCATGACTAAATATATTTTTTTAAAGTTAATGGGATTGAAAGATTTTGACCAATTTTTTTGATATAATTAGCATTATCCCAATAATAATTAGGCATGTCCACAAAATTTTGGTGGCAAACTACAATAACTTGTTTTTTATTTTGTTTTCGTTCGTTAAAACTTGCAAAAGTATACGAGTTCTCCTATGTTTATTTTATATAAAGACATATAAAATTACCGACTTAGTAATTATGATCAATCCATTATTACAATTTACAAAGTTTACTGTTTTGACTATTTTGCTTTATTTTTATATCTTCAATTAAAATTCACAATGTTCGAATAATTGTGTGTTATCGAATGACTAATTAATGTAGAAAAAAATTTAATACAGTACAAACTATGTTTTCTAAAATTTTATTTGAAAATAATTTTTAAATTGATTCAAATTATGATAAAGATTTGAATAAATTTGAAAACGTTGTGAAACAAAAAAATTAAATAAATTGATAGAAGCTTTAAACCTTTTGTCGACTTCATATATTCTTACCACAAGTGTTATTGTCCGTTGAATCATATAAATAAAAAGTCATTATCACTTCTTCCTGCCGCGAACTTTCCCACTCCACAACCGACAAGAGGGCCTAATGTCCCTCTTAGGATCCGGCGTAAACATCATGTTCGTTTCTATTTGAAGAAGAGGGCACCAAAGTATATCGTTGTGAGATTTATTTTATTTTATAATGAAATTTACGTTATAAAATTATAATTTTACATTTCATTAAGGAAAAATCCTATCCCTTCATCGTTATTTCATTTCAGGTTCCAAATTAAGGAGTATTTTGAATTCCACTAAACTTATGATCTGGATCTGAACTCTATTAAACCATGTATTTAGCTCATTTTTTTTTGTTTTCCGATGTATGCTTACTACAGATAGCAGGGGCGGAGCTAGGATTATAAATGAAAGGGGGCAAAATTATACCATGAGGAAAATTTAAGAATTTGTGAAGGGGCAAATATAAGGAAAATTAAAAAAATTTGCAAAATTGAACAATAGAATAGTATAGTTAAACATATTTGAGGAGGGGCAAATGCCCCACCCTCTTATAAGGTGGCTCCGCCACTGACAGATAGCTAGAAAACTCATTTCTCATCCCAACGTTCAACACACTAATAATACGAGATTGGCTAAATAATTTGCTATATTCATTTGCTATTATTATTTTGTAAGAATACTAGAATAGTAGTGTTTGGAGTCTTTGGACTAATAAATTTGTCGATTGAACATTGTATCACATTCAATGCGTGCTCGTAATATTTTTGTATTCGATTCGATATGTTTACTAGAAGTAACTAGAGTGTAGTGGCTAAAGTTCCATTATGTATTTATGTATTTTATGTGTAATTAAAGGAAAAAGAAAAAGAGAAGCACAAAAAGTAGCATCACATGGAATGCAACATGCCAACATCCGTTTGCTAATTTGTAACGGATTTTTTGCTTAGGGTTGAAGGCTCATTCACGACGCGCTTTCCACACGGATTCCTCTCTCTAAAAAATTACTCAAATAATGATTTTTTTTTAGTAAGTTTATTTTTATTGAGTTATTAAATCACAAATATTAATTTCTGTGCAAAAAAAGCATTAAATACGCGTATATCTATAATAAATAGACAACCATGATCTTACCCTAGTAGCACTAAATTAAAAATAAAATATTTTCTCCTTTCGGTTTCACCTTTATAAAGGAGAACTCCCCATCAACACAATATCGTTCGTATTCCAGAAATTCTCTCTCTGCGCTCTGCAAATTCGAAAGTCAATTACTTCATACTTTATCGGTGAAGAGAGAAATTCTATAGATCATGAGTTACTACAATCAGAATCAGCCCCCAGTTGGTGTGCCTCCGCCTCAAGGTAAGTAGCGGTTTCCAATTCAGATATTCTCCTCTCTCTTTTTTCAAATTCTTCACCAAATCATGTTAATTTTTTTGGATTATGGTGTGTAGGATACCCGCCGGAGGGATACCCGAAGGATGCGTATCCGCCGGCTGGATACCCGCCGCAGGGTTACCCACAGGGCGGCTACCCTCCGCAGGGGTATCCGCCGCAGTATGCACCGCAGTACGGCGCGCCGCCTCCGCAACAGCAACAACAGCAATCCAGTACCGGATTCATGGAAGGATGGTGAGTTTATACTTCCGATCGCCTAATTTTATCTGTGATGATCTGATTCTGCGTTCCGTTTCTAGATCCGCGGATCTGAATTTTTGTTTGTAAAAATTTGTGAGTTGCCGATGAGTCAACGCGGCAACCGACCGCGTTAACTCACCTTCCGTTATTAATTCGCTGCAAATCCCAATTCAATTGGCTCGGATTGAGTTCTCTATTGTTTTTTCGTTTTTCTTTTTATAAATTGCCAATGCATTTTTACATGACCTTAAATGTAATTTAAATTGTTTTTTTTTCTGCAGTTTGGCTGCTCTCTGCTGCTGTTGTCTCCTTGATGCTTGCTTTTAATGAGGGATGAAGAAGCTCTGAGAAGAAGGGATTTGATTTCTTGATTAAGGGAAAAGAATTGAGATATTGGCTTTCTGGATTCTATACCAAAACCATAATCGTTATCTGCATCTTTTGTTTATTGCTCCATTTAAATAATTGCTGGACTTAACTTCGATTTGTGAGTAATGAATTCTTTTTTTATGCTGTTGTAAATTCCAATTCATGTTGAATTGTCGTTTTCTTCTAGGCGTAAATGGTTTATCGTTGATATGTTGTCGTTTTAATATCGTTTTCATCGTTGTCTTTCGTCTTTTCATTCTTTTGAATATATTTTTTTATGTATTCAACGATTTATTTAATTTAATTGGACGTTGAAAAATCTCTCTTTCGCAAATTGAGAAAATCTGACATGTATAAATTTTTTTATTGGTGAAATTGCAAGATGTTTTAGATGGGTTTTGTTAAAGAGCGACTGCATTTCCTTTTTTTTAACAAACAAATCATCGGAAGTACTCTCTCTGTCCCACAAAAGATGTCATACTTGTGGAAACGAGATTTTAGGAGATTTTATTTTGTGAGTTAAATGGAGAGAGAATATTTTTTTTATATTCATGTGAGGGAGAACTTTTTTCAAAATATGGAAATGTAACATCTTTTGTAGGATAAATTAAAAAGAAAAATGTGACATCCTTTATGGAACAGTATTATTTTTTAGGTAAGAGGAATTATCCAATAGGAATCTTGGAATGTGCTCCAGCCACGCTATCGTTGCATTTCTCTCTCAGGTTAAACAAATAATTGCAACTATATGATTAGTGGAGTATTACAAAAATACAAAGTTGCAAACTGAGCTGTAGTGCATTAGTGGAGAGTGACAACTTTGAATGGAAGATATTTCTTTATCATGTAGTATGGAAATGTTGGCCAACTTCTAATGTTTACTCGAAGGAGTTGAGTGGAATTAGTTGGCTAGTTATTTTTATTCTCATTTGTGTATATTATATTTTTGAATTGTTCAATTAATAACTTGAATTTTGTTCTTCACGTTCTTGATTTTTTTTGTTTCGAATCCTAGTAATGTGCTCGTTTCGTAACAGTATATTGAACTCTCACATTTATGGGTAGGTGTAGGTCATTCTATTTAATCAAATGCTAAAGTAGTTTACTCATGGAAGTGGAGTTTAAGGAGACTAACGATGTTCCGTCAACAATTTTATTTGAAGACCAACCACGCCACCAGTTCGTCCTATTCATTCTCCTCCTATGTCCCTTCGACCATGTTTGATTCATTATCCTAGAAATAGCCATATCAGCTTCTGATAGCTTCTGATATTAAAGAGAAGTATACTCCTATAAGGTATGTGCCCATGATATCTTGTTGAAGCTTCAAATTTTAGTATTCCGTAAAGAATGAAGATTGGATACGTTGGTAATTTTGAAGCTCATTTCTTGGCAAGAGTGGTCCATGATTCTCTATATCTTCAGGCCCAATGTTTCCTAAGCACAATATATTAAAAACAGCTTAGCAAGAGGCCCAACAGTGGTTATAGGATATCTGGATTATTATTTCCCTTAATCCCACCGCAGATTATCCAATTTTCTTTTTAATTTGTCTAACTCAAGGTGATCTATTATTATAAATAGAAACTTTTTATCTCTATTTTATTATTTCTCTCTGACATTATTCTCTGCACTTAACATATAAAATAAAACTATAAAATCTCATGCTGCACAAGGAACAAGGAAGTAATCATGAGTACTATTTATTGTGAAGTATTAGTAGATTAATGTAGTGGACTTGTTCCATTTCACCCTTATGTTCACTTTTATGTCGGATTTTTTCTTCTTTCAATCGAATATAGGATTTAGGCATCCAAAATGCGGTTTTTTTTTAAAGTTCAAGATTTAGTAATCTGAAAATTAAAACTTACATGTGGGAAGCCTAAATTCTATATTCGCTCAAAAGAAAGAAAAGAATTCATTTCATGTCACAGTGTGTGATGGATATGGACATATATATGGTAATGGCAGAAGAAGAATGAAGGATACTTGATGCCTACCTAAATGTGGGTGTTTCCTTGAAAATTAAATGACTCACAAACTAAGTTGAAGATAAATGTTTGGTGGTGACTTGACAAGGATTGAAGTTTCATTTAGTATCGCCTTCTTCCTTTGATCATTAAGTTGGGATTTGATTAATCATTACATAATTAAGATACATCATTACATAACAATGACGATGTATAATAACACGACAATAGAGTACAAAATGTTTTCTTTCAATTGATTCGTGATTTGAAACATCTTTTCAAAACGCTGGCATAATATTGTTGGATAATCCCCATGTTTAACAAAAGTTAAACCCATTGATTCTCACTTCAATTTGTACATTTTTTTAAAATTTGATTTTTTTAGAGAAACAATAACAACAATAATACTGCTATCTCCATACGGTCGTTACATTTTCCCTCCATCAATGGCTTCCACAGTTATCTCTCTCCTCCTCCTCCTCCTCCTCACACTCCACCCACCGCCACTCTCCGCCGCCGCCAACCTCCACCGCACAACAACTCTATTCACCTCACAGCCCGACCTCGAGCTCACCTCTTCCGCCGCCCCTCCCACCACCTATTTCGAAGTCACCAAACCAATCCCCCTCCCCGCCTCCAAACCCTGCTCCCACCTCCTCCTCCAGCACGACTTCGCCGCCACCTACGGCCGCCCTCCGGTCCTCGCCGATTACACTCCGCCGTCGCACTGCTCCTTCAAAAACTTCTCCAAAATCGTCCTCGAGTGGACCGCCACGTGCAAGGGCAGGCAATTCGACCGAATCTTCGGCGTCTGGATCGGCGGCGCCGAAGTCCTCCGCAGCTGCACCGCTGAGCCAAAATCCACCGGAATTGTCTGGACAGTGAAGAAGGACATCACAAGGTACTACTCTCTCCTCACCACCAACCAAACCCTAGCTGTTTATTTGGGGAACATCGTCGATTCAACCTACACCGGCGTCTACCACGTCAACATCACTATCCATTTCTACCCCGCCGATTCAACCGGATCCGGATCCGGATCCGGTCCCGGATCCGACTTCATCGCTGATTTAATCCTGCCGATTTCGAGGAATTTGCCTCTCAACGATGGATTGTGGTTTGAAATCGAGAATTCGACTCATGCGGAATCGAAGAAATTCAAAATTCCTTTGAATACATACAGAGCTGTGTTGGAGATTTATGTATCCTTCCACGAAAACGATGAATTCTGGTATGGAAATCCCCCAAATGAGTTCATCTCCGCCAATAACCTCACCGGCATCCCCGGCAACGGACCGTTCCGCGAGGTCATCGTGAAATTAGACGGCTCTGTCGTCGGCGCCGTCTGGCCATTCACCGTGATCTACACCGGCGGAGTGAATCCCCTTCTCTGGCGTCCGATCACCGGAATCGGCTCCTTCGATCTCCCCACCTACGACATCGAAATCACCCCTTTTCTAGGGAAATTACTGGATAACAAGGCTCACAATCTCGAATTCACCGTCACAAACGCCTTAAATGTTTGGTTCATCGATGCGAATCTCCATCTATGGATCGATAAGAAAAGCGCTAGAACACACGGGAAGCTCCTGCACCACAGCGACTCCCTCCTCTCCCTCTCCACCTTCTCCAACTCCACCGGCCTCGACGGCGTGTTCGCCACAAACGCCACCCGCACAATCCTCTCCACCGGCGTCGTGACCTCGTCCCACGGCGACGTCGCCACGACCTCCCACCGAGAGCTCCGGTACACCAACTCAATGACAATGTCGAACGACGGGAACGCACAGACGCTCGACCAGGTGACCAATGTCGACACCAGCGTCGACATTGATCACCACCGTGACCCCCCTCCGCCTTCCACGAAGGTGGAGAGGAGGTTCAGCATCTGGTACGCCTCCGACAATGCCGACAACGGGGACGGGAGCTATGAGTCGGTGTCGAACGTGACGCTGGGGTTGGAGGAGATCGTGCAGAGGGGCGGGGAGACGAGGAGGGTGAGGAACGTGCAGGGGGCGGAGGGGTCGATGTTGGTGAAGGGGAACTTGGTGGTGAGGGGATTGGGGAGTACTCAGCAGGAGTATGGGTATACGAGTGATGAATGGTGCTATTTTAGGAATGTGAGTAGCTCCAACTACACTATTCTTCATGATGAAGTTAGCCGTGACTGTGTGTATCATCGTTGCTCGGATTATCTCGCCAGGAGGAGCTTTCTTGGATCTATATGTGGTGGTGTGAAGAAAGGGCTTCTTTGAATCTGATTGCTTGCGGTTCTTGTGATTTATGTGTTGGGGCTTTTAAATGTAAATAATGAGTGACTCGAACCTCAGTTAAGAGTCCGACTTATATGTATATTAAATAAAGTGGAAGCCCATAACCATAGTCCATAAATATTACTCAACATTAAATATTGCCCACGGATTTTAATAAGATTAGAGAGATTGAAAGAATAAAATAAAAGTTTGAAAGTTTCTATTTTTAAAAGAAATGGAGAGAGAGTACTAAAATTGTAGACGTTTGGCAACAAAGTTCAAATAGTTCTAAGGATTATACAACTATATTGTTGCCCTATTTCGACTAAAAAATGTTACTAGTTGATCGACAATCTCGTCTCAGGTTTTGTTTTTTAACACTAAGGTTTGTTGAATATTTCCAGTGATTAAACATAATCCCCTTCGTGTTTTATTTTCGTGGATACAAACTCACAATTGTGTGTAGTTATCAACACCAATGGGAAAAACCATCATATTTCATTCTTGTTTGGAGTTTGTTTATCTTCAACTTCTTACATTCCAAAATATAATACTAGTTTCTTACCATCATAGCTACACAAATTCGAAAAAAACTGAAACTTCTAATTAGCGGATTTCAAACCTCCCGATTAACCAAATTATAATCAAACTTGGTGATTTAAATAATAATTTCCCCAAAATTTAATTTGATCAGTCTACAAAAGTTGACGCAGGATGATGACGAACACATTACGTGGCGCATTAATAGTGATACACGTGTCAGCGTTTCACTTCACAAGCTTAAACGGCACGTGCTGCTTCGCCGCCTTCCTTTTCACACCAACCAACTGCTACGACTTCAGCAACAAAACAAACATAAAAAAATCAAAACTATGCTCTTAATTCCATCACCATCCTCACTCACAGCCCTCTTCTCTAAAACGCTCCTCAATCCCAATTCCCGCACGCTCCTCCGCACAATGGCCTCCACTCCCCACGCCTTCGCCGGAAACCCCATACGATCCAAAACCCCCAAACCATCGGACTCCGTTTCCCCCCAATCCGCGATCCAAACCCTCAAAACCCTCCTGATTTCGGGTCAAACCGGCCCGGACTCGCCCGATTTCAGAATCCTGCCGTTCAGGAAGGGCAGGCCGCTGGCCGGATGGACGACGGAGGGGCTGAATTGGCATCTCGGCTGGCTCAGCCTGGGCGAGTGCAAGGCGTATTTGGAGAATTCGGAAGCGGCTCGGCTTGAAGACGACGCGTTTGTTTACTTGGGGTGTAGGAATGAGATTGGGGATGATGATGATGTGGTGTATTGGGCGGTGGATGTGTCGGAGGTGAGTGAGCTGGTTAATGAGCTGGGAGCGAGGCATTTTTGCTTTGTGGAGTTGAGGACTCTTATGGTGGCAACTGATTGGGCTGATTCCACGGCCATGGGTTACCTTGCTATAGCAGGGCATGTGAGTTTTTTCTTCCCCTGCCTCCGAAGCTTCTGTTATAGTTCAATTCGTTGATAAAACTAGTTCGCTTTGGAAATTGCCGGTATCATTGCTGTTGTATTGCGTGTCTGTGTGTGTTGAATTGTTAGAAGACTGTAATCGAGGATATGAGAATATGAGATTGTTTGTTAGTTTTGAGCTGTTTCTGAAATGTATCATTTTCACTTGCTTTTATTTAACACTTTTTCCTGTATGATTTTATCTTTTTATCTGTACGTATGTAGTTATCTCATTCTCACTTGAGTTAGCATGGTTTATCCCTTGAAGGTGTTTTGATTAACAATTAGGTAGTGGCAGCATGTCTACTTGATGCTAACATATGGTATTTTCTGGTTTACGTTTTGTTCTTCAGGCCCGAGCTTTGCTTGAATGGCACAACACAGTGCGATTTTGTGGATACTGTGGAAGTCAAACAGTTTCTGCTGAGGCTGGGAGACGGAAACAGTGCTCGAACGAATCATGCAAAAAGAGGATTTATCCTCGTGTCGATCCAGTATGTGATGTGCTCTTTTGTTTCTTAGGTGAAACTTGGCATGTTTTTTGCAGCAAATCATTGATCTCCTCTGATCTTATGCCAACAGGTGGTTATAATGTTAGTGATTGATAAAGACAATGATAGTGTATTGTTAAGTAGGCAATCGAGGTTTGTCCCTCGCATGTGGAGTTGCCTTGCTGGCTTTATAGAGGTATGTCCTCCAATATCCTGTAACATCCTCCTAGATCTCCTCATGTTCACCCCTTCTTGCTGAAAAATCTTGATTCTTCATTGCCTATTAATCTTTTCATAATCAGCCAGGAGAAAGCTTAGAAGAGGCGGTAAAGAGAGAAACCTGGGAGGAGACTGGCATTGAAGTTGGTGAAGTTGTCTATCACAGTTCTCAGCCATGGCCTGGTAAAGTCTCTTATCGCACTTCGCTGACCCATTACTATTCCCCAAAAGTAAAAAAGACAACTCTTGTTTGACTACTCAAAACTGAAATTTCCATAGTTAGTAAAGGAAACAGTGAAGACAATAAGCTCAAAAAATGTTTGGTGATGATTTAAGTTGGAAACAGATTATTTCTTGCTAGATAGTATGAAGAGGAAACTGTAGTCTGTTACTAGGTTCTCTTTAGCTCTTGCTAGTTGCTAATGCCCCCCCTGCATGAAGATGCTTAGGTTTGCAGTTTGTATAGTATCTTCCCACCATTGTAGTGCTACTATGCATAGATTTTTTGCTTGTACACTATGAGAATAGGCCGCGAGAACTCATTTTGCTGACCCTTTTATGAGAATGAAATAATAAGAAGTGGTCGACAGACAATATTTCCTTATGATGGTGGACATCGTGTTCTCTTGGTTGAAGCCCTTCAACTACCGATGATAATGTTTTTCAGCACCTGTTTGCTATATTCAAATTTTTCTACACCTTGGCTAACATATTTCATTTGTTATGTTTCCTCAGTTGGACCGGGCAGCATGCCATGCCAACTAATGGTGGGTTTCTTTGCCTATGCTAGAACACGTGAGATCAATGTGGATAAGGAAGAGTTAGAAGGTACTGTATTATCATAACAGTTACTCTCCATCTTGTAGTTGGTTGCATTTTGTTTTGTTTTGTGAAGTGGGAAAAGGATAATGTAGTGCTATGGTGTCTCAATCATCACTCCATATCAGTTTACACTAAGGTGGTGTTCGGTTTCCTAGATTAAAATAATACCAAGATAATCTAGGATTGAGTTGTGAGATTATTTTAGTCATAGGGGGTTATTAGCTACGACTAATTATCCCATGATTATCCATCTAGGATTGAGTTAGGGGACTTAATCTTATGAACCAAACACACTACTAATTTAATCCCGGGATACAATCTTGCAAACCGAACACCCCCTAAAAGGACTAAGCAATTAAAAGAGATGGTTAATGATCTTGCTTTCTACACGCATCACTCCATGTCAGTTAAACACTAAAAGGACTAAGCAATTCAAAGAGATGGTTAATGATCCTGCTTTCACTGTGCAGATGCTAAATGGCATAGTCGAGAAGATGTGACGAAAGCTCTCACATTTGCTGAATACAAGAAGGCACAGATGACAGCAGCAGCTAAAGTAGAACAAATGTGCAAAGGGGTGGAAAAGGGGCAGAACTTATCTGCAGATTTCAACGTCGAAAGTGGGGAACTTGCTACGATGTTTATACCCGGGCCCTTTGCTATTGCTCATCATCTCATCTCGTCTTGGGTAAATCGAGTTCCAGTTAATGGTATCGAGGCACATAAACAAGCTTCTGGTTCACTATCGAATCTGTAAAGTCTGGAATTAAAACCAGGTATAGAGGGGACTGATGCTCCCTTATATGGTTATTTCCTCATTCCTAGTTTCTTAGATATAAGGCTATGAAATACGTTGGACAATCAGCTCTGTTGGGACAATCAACAACAATGTTTTGCACTTCAACTTCCACTGAGGTTCCCGCTTCATGAACTGTCTCTCGAAAGTCTATTATACGGTAAAGCGCCAGAATCAAGCATCCTCTTTGTTGTTATTGAATTTTGTAACTTGGTTCATTCATAGTTACACTACACTTACACCAGTTGCTTGGGTTTTCAATGGAAATTAGATGACAGATGCAAGTACAGTGAACATAGCTGATGGTATGTAAAATCTTTTGTTTTGTATTTTTATTTTTTTTTGTATTTAAACTACTCCATATAGCAATTCAATGGGCCTTCGTGTTCTTTTCTCATAGAGACTGCTAAAGTCAGCGGTGCATTTCCTCGTGTGAGATGTGTTGTTGAATTAGGCTTTGTAATGCAAATTCCTTCAAGTGTTTTTGTTCGTTTTTTCTTATTTTTGCCGCTATTTCCTTCATCTCCTATGTTGTCATATCATATTGCTTGTTGATGGCGTCTTTTCATTCGCCTTGCACTTGGCCGCCTTTTGTCTAAATCCTAACCGCGCAACTTCTACTCGACCTCATACCAGCTGCATCGTTGCTTGGAACAAGGTCGGCCTCTCATGCTTATGGGGAATTGGCTGTCAGAGCTGTTCTTTGTTTCTTCGGTCCGTTTTCGATGGGTGGCCAGTTTTTACCATATGAGCAAATTTGGTTGACTAACACACAGCCTACGCTCAGTTGGGACATTATCAATAATCAGTTTATCATTGAACTTGAACATGCACCAATCTGGTTCTAGGCAACATCATAAAATAAAAATAAAAATTCTTAATAATACATGAACAAATTATTCCATCCGACCCAAAATAAGATAGCTGTGTCGCATTATGAGTAAAGGCCAAATGTGATCCAAAACATATGATCATTTTACGAATTTGGTCTTGAACATTATCTTTTTGATTGTTGATTCCCTCACAAATGAACTCGGAACGGAATCCGTCCAAAATCGACAGAATCGTCTAAAACAAACGGTGAACGGCATTTAAGATGAGACAATACAAGAGATTGCAAGATTATAGGGCAGAAATTCTAAGGAGTAATCCTGGTAGCACCATTGTCTTATCGACCCAAAGTCTTACGGATGGAACTGACAGGTTTAAAGGGATATACGTAGCTTACGAAGCATGTAAGATCTTGTTCAAACGCCATTGTCGCCGCATAGATGCCGTTGACCGTCTGTTTTAGACGATTCCGTCAATTTTGGACTGATTCCGGTCCGAGTTCATTTATTAGGGACTCAACAATCAAAAAGATAATATTTAGAACCAAATTCGTAAAAAGATCCTATATTTGAGACCACATTTGGCCTTGGCCTTTAGAGCATCCGCAGCGGTGCTCGTCCGTCGCCTTGTCCGTCCGTGCCGCTGGACAGAGCTCGTCCGTCCGTGCCAGCGGCACGGCGCTGCTCTTAGCTAAGAGCACGTCCGTGCCGCTGAGCAGCCCAAATTCGATTTTTAATTTTTTTAAAAAAAAAATTCATAATTAATTCAAAATAATACCAAAAAATAAAAAAAAAAAAATTTTGGATTCCCAAAAAAATAGAGCCGTTTATAGACGTTTTTTTTGGATTTTAATCCCAAAATCATCTATAAATACACACATTCATCATCCACTTTTCACATCAAATTATCTCTCATTCATACTTTTTCATACTAAATCATCTACATCTTCCTCTCTCACCCAAACTCTCTCTAAAAAATTCAAAAATGGATTTCACCAATCTCATTGCGGAAGCGGAGCGCGAAGAACAAGAATATTATGAACAATATCATGCCGCCTATGAAGCCTATGTCGCCGCCAATACCCCCGCCCCTCCTCCTCAACCAACTAGAGCAAAACGTCGCTACATCCCTCGTGATCGAGAGGGAGCCCATGAAAGGCTCGTTGCCGACTATTTTTCCGACCAGCCGCGGTATCCAGAAGATTACTTTCGGCGCCGTTTTCGCATGTCAAAACGGTTGTTTATGCGTATTGTCAACACATTGTCCACCCGCGTTGAATACTTTCAAGAAGGTGCAGACGCAACTGGTCGGCAAAGTCTCACGGCATTGCAAAAGTGTACTTGTGCCATCCGACAACTTGCTACTGGGCAAACGGTTGACCTCTTCGACGAGTATTTGCATGTCGGTGAGTCAACTGGAATCCTATGCCTCAAGAGTTTTTGCGACGGCGTTCGTTCTGCTTTCGGCGAGGAATTCCTTCGGGCACCCACCACCGACGATTGTCAACGGTTGTTTCGTCTTCACGAAACAGTCCACGGTTTTCCCGGTATGCTAGGCAGCATTGACTGCATGCATTGGAAGTGGAAGAATTGTCCGACTGCTTGGAGGGGGCAACACTTAAGCGGCCACAAAGGTAGCGGCCCAACGCTTATCGTTGAAGCAGTCGCCGACTACCGCCTATGGATTTGGCATGCATATTTCGGTGTTGCCGGATCCAACAACGACTTGAACGTGCTATATTCTTCACCACTCTTCGATGATGTTTTGAATGGTGTAGCACCGGCGATCGACTTCACCGTCAACGAAAATGCATACCACATGGGTTACTATCTCGCCGATGGTATCTACCCAAGGTGGTCGACTTTCTTGAAGTCGTTCAGCAATCCACAAGAGCCGAGACGGATTCTTTTTGCGCAGCGTCAAGAGTCTGCTCGGAAAGACGTCGAAAGAGCTTTTGGTGTCCTTCAAGGCCGATTCAACATTGTGAAGTCCCCTTCTCGGCTTTGGTACGTTAAGAATATCGCCGACATCATGTACACGTGCATTATCTTGCACAACATGATTATAGCTGACGAAGGACCGATGGCGGGTAACTTTTACGATGAGGATGAAGCCGGAAGCTCAACCGCGAGGTCTCCCCCACGTCGAGGTGTGCATACAACGGTGAACGAGAGGATGGAAAGAAGACACACAATGCGCGATACAAGAGCCCACACTGAGCTATAAAAAGATCTAATCAATCACATTTGGGCGAAATTCGGCAACGAGTAGTGTAATTTTTAATTTTTAGGATTTTATTTGTATAATTTTTAATTTTTAGGATTTTAATTATGTAATTTTTAATTATTTTGTAATTTGTAATAGTATTTCGGATATTTTAATGCATTTTAATATTATGGAAATGTTTTTATTTAAATTGAATAATAGAATGTGGGATCCTTGAGCTTGTCCTTAGCTAAGAGCACGGATGTGGGTGTTGTGCTCTTAGCTAAGGACAAACAGTAAAAATGGGTCCGGGCCTACTTCCATGCTTTTAGCTAAGAACACGGATGAGGATGCTCTTACTCTCCTACTTATTTTTTAAGCTGCAGTAGAGTACCATTTTTTATGACAAAAATTTTTAGTAGGAGTATATCTTTTTCTTTATCTCAGTAGTACTTTATCGTTTCTCCAAACTTTAAAACATTTGAAACCCTAATATCCACCACTCACACCCTAGTAATATAATAATGAGCGATCTTAGATTCGGTGTCTATGGAAGGTAGAACACGTATGCTTCCTTCCAACAAAGCCTGCTGTTTTGATTCCACTCGGCAAACAATTCGTGTATTAAATGCTTTATTGATCAAACTACTCTGTAATTCAGTATTCGGTCTTCTTCTGTTATCTTACTTAAACCGTTGTTTGTTGCACATATTGGAGCTCTGTTCCAGCTGTAGCAGAACTGATTCGGTATAACGGAAATATTTATGGCGTGCACAATGATGGCGGCGCTCCGATCCTCCCTTCCCTTTATATTTTATTGATTCATCTCAAGGTACAATACCATATCACTCAAATTGCGGTTTCCACCTGTTTAATCCTCTTTCCTAACTGTTCAGGGAAGATATGTGAGCGGAGGAAATAGTCGATTTCAGATGTGAGGCCCTATGGTTGCTTCCTTCACCCAATTATGCCGCAATCATATCTATCTCAAGGTGAGCCCTTTTTAGAGTGTTCTGCTTGGGAATAATGATCTCTTTGGAATTTTGTTTTATTCTATAACGTTTATTGAATTGAACCATTGCGGAAACAAGCTCGCAGCTCAGCTATGTTACACGTGCTTCAATTATGTATCCAGCCGTCTTATAAGTTTAGGCCTCCTCATCTCTAATGTCTGCTTAGGATTTCTGGCAATATTAATCACGGCTAAACCTGCAACCTGATTTCTATCACCCAACATACTTTTGTTTCGTTGCTTTAGGTGTATGCTTCTTCTTTAACATCTAGACAAGGATGCCTCGGGAACACCGGTTCTGGTTTATTGGTTGCTCACTGCTTGTACTCGTTATCAGTTGGTTATATTAACACAGTTCTCTTCATTCTCAACTTGGTAAGACATTGTGACTTAAGTTTGAGATGAACTGATAATTTGACATGGATACTCGATTACGCGTGCTAAATGATATGTCTCAGAGCCTCATGTTCACACTTCAGCTTATTTATCAAGTCTTGCATGTTTGAGGCTCTAAGATGTCATTGTGCCAGCATGTGAGGGACATGTTGAAGTAATCATATATTAAATGATACTCCTCTTTGCCAAACTAAGCCCTTAGATGAGATGATCTTAGACAACTATGCAGATTCTGTGTATTATGTCCTTTTGTGAGTCTCCTAGGAAATCATTGACTTTTTTTTTTTTACTTTAATTGCAGGACCTCAATTTAGAAAATAATCAGAAACTAGTAAAATCTGCTGTCTTCCAATATCTTAAAATTTCTTGAAGGCGTCAGTATGCCTGTCTTGTTCTTCTGGCTGCTACTGAACACCTCCTTTCCTGAGCATCACAGTGTTTAACTTGTGTTTCTCAAGGTTACATTGATTTGCAAGATCACTGAATTGGACCTCGAGTTCTCTCATTGAGGGAGTGTCTCTTACTTCCCATTCTTTTTAAAGTAAAAGGGTATGAGTTTCTTGACATTTTAAGTTAACATAAAGGACTACTACTACTAAGTTCTCCTGAAATCAGGCAGTCGAAGTATTGTAATCCGCTGGTTATCGTTTACCAAATATAAAGTTGATTGCAGTATGTCTTCCAATTAACATTAACTGGCATGTGAACAAAACTTTTAATAATCAACGAGTTTCTAAATTTTTAACTTACCTTGCGCATTCTTTTTCTAGGTTGTGGAAATATATTGAGTATCTTACTTAATCTTCCTTTTGTGTCCCCTCCCCTTAGATATTTTTAATCTCCATGAAGATCATGTTGTTAGAATCTGGTTGTACTGGATTGAGTGTCATATAGATGCGCAAGCTGTTGGGAACAGAAAAATGTAACCTTTCTGTGAACTTTAGTTTCTCTAAAATGATGTTCATGGAGATTAAAAATATCTAAGGGGAGGGGACACAAAAGGAATAGATGCTTATCTTTAATTATTCATTTATTTCATCAACCTACATTGGGACAACTTTAAGATCTAGCTGGCCCATTTTTTTTAACTATTTAAGTAGCTGAAAGTAGTCCAAGGAACAAATACTTCATAATCAATTGGGCCATCTGAGTCTGATGAGAATGGCCCCGGGAATCAAGCCCATTAGCATCCCTATCCTATAACATAAATAGGAATTCATGAAGCCAGAACCCTTGTTTCGAGTTCTCAGTTTCTCACTGTCCGCTGCCGTCTCAAGGTCCGGTAATCGTTCTTTGATAGCAGCCGTTTCAATTTTATTTCCTTCTTCTTCCTTGTTATCTAATTTAATTGTGCTTAACTATAACCATTTCTGCAACATGTGTACCATATCTGCCTTGCGGGAGGTGATTCTTAATATTAGGGCTTTCAACAGCTTAATTACAGATTCAAGGGGCTAGATTTAAGATATCTTTAATTGTAGTCTGAGATTTCCCAAACACGACTCTAGCATTGGTCGCCATTTGTGGATTACTGATATCTTGGAACTCTTTTGCGCGCATAAACAGACAGACACGTTTACATGTTGTGATGTGGGATGTTACATTTGATCCAATTATAACTTCCGACTAATGGAAGGAATTCTATCAGATCATTTTTCTAGGGGAAGGGGGATTTATATTGATCATTAATAACTTCATTTTTAGGATGATTGGTTTACTAATATTTCTTTATGTATGTTCATGGACACTGTCATTGAAGCCACTACTCTGATACAAGTTGACTGTCAATGTGCATCCTGTGCTAGTGTTTACTGATTTGAGAAATAATACAGCTGCCTCATCAAGGTAGATAGATATATAGATTGATGGACCCATGGTAAGGGTATTGATGTGGCATTACTATGTTTTGGGTGGTTTCACATGTAATTATTGGTCACAGCATTATCCACTAAATAGTCTTCGTATAATAAACTCTTACCCTAATTAGCTCTTGCCTCTTGGCATAGAATACGTTTATTAGATTTTGTCAAGTTGCTTTTGCCAAGTTGCTTTTGCCAAGTGCATAATGGAAATCTTGATATGGAAGTTCATATGCAAAAATATCGCTGTTGGTGATTAGGAGTTCAGTGATGGAATAAATTGCATATCTAGAACTCCATTTTAGGAAGAGTTTGTTCTTGCTTGTGATGGTGTGTGTTTGTCAGGTTAATAGAAAGTTATGAACTTTGAATTGGTTTGGCTATTCCTGGAAAACCAGTGGATTATAGATATTAGAGAGGCACCGATTGAACTCCTTGTGTCTAACTTGGTGTCATCATTACAAAATTGAAATTTGGCTGTAATTTGTGAACTTATCAAGGTGGCTTAGCTGTGTGATCTTAAATAGTGCTGTTCTTCCTCGTGCAACGTAGTGCATTTGCTTGAAACTGAGAATGTCAGTTACATGACTTATATTTGGATGTCATTTCTGTCCTGCAGATGAATCGCAGGTTTAATATACCCATTACAAAGAGGAGATGTGTTGTCCGCGCACTGGGACGGAGAAATAGGGTTTATCCAAGAGTTAACCATGACTCTCCCAGGGACGATGCCTTCAATTTGGAGACTGAGTGTGTGTTAGAGACTATGAGGAATATGACTCCAGAAGAAGCTGTATCCTATTCAGCTCAAGCAGTTGCAGAGGCAGAAGTAGCAATGCTTGCAGCTGAAGAAGCTATGCGGGAGGCTGAGGCTGCCGAAGCTGAAGCTCAGGCAGCCACAGAAGCATTCGAGAAAATGAAGGCTGAGGCTAGAAAGCGTAGTAGGAAGGTCAGATGCCTATTGCCATTTAAAACTCAATTTCACTTGCTATAAATGAAACTCAATTTTTATGCGTAATGCTTACAAATGCCAATAACATTTCCATTTAATGTCCGTTCGGTACACGGAATAAGAATTGAATTGGAATTGGAATCCTTTTGTTCGGTAAAGAAAGGAATTGTATTATAATTCAAAGCATGTGTGTAGTGCATGTGTGTGCACAGTGTGTGTATGTATGTGCATGTGCGTGCGCGTTTAGTGTGTGTTTGTGTGCGTGCAGTGTGTGTGTGTATGTGTGCGTACAGTGTGTGGTTGTGTGTAATATGTGAAGGTGCCCTGTCTACTTTTAATATGAAATTCAAATTGTGGAATTCGAATTGTAATTCAATTCCAAATCCGAATATTTTGCTACGGAGCCTTACTTTGGAGTCATCTCCTATTAGCACTTCTAACAACTAGATCTGTTGCTAATAAATTGCTAAATCGGGAAATGATTCTCATGTACGATGGAGTATGTTCTCGTTCATACTGGGAACCGATAATTACAGTTTTTGCTTGTATTTTCCCCCTGTATTGACTCGTTGTTGATGTTTATACACAGAAGACGTCTGGTTGAAGCAAGAGCGCTCCTACACCGGTATAGGTCTGAGAAGTGAAGGTGCGCCTTGGACTCAAATATAAACAGAGCAGTAAAAACTGTGTTTAGTGTTTTTTTGTTTGTACCATTATTTCTGAAACTACATTTCGAAAATAAAAGTTGGGCACCTTCTTTTTGATTGATTGCAGTTTCCATCTTATGATTACTATATTGTGCTAGAATCTATCAGAATAAGGAAAAATTATATTGATGAAAAATTTCAAAATAATATACCAGAAGAAGGAACATTATATGTGCAAATCCTTCCTTAAGGCGTCTAGCAATCACCTCAAAATTCACACCCAACACAAAATAATCTGAACACAAAAAAGATGAAAAAAAATAGGACAAAAACAGATGTCGATAGAGACTACGATGAGGTGGAAACGACTGAAGTAGCTTACTCAGCTGCATCCTCAACAGCAGGCGATGGAGAGGCTGGTGCAGGCACCGCCTCTTTGGCGGGTGCCTCGCTCTCTAGCTGGCTAAGGTTTCCCTTAGTCTTGATGAGCTGCATGTGGTGGTGCTTGCAGAAGAGCACCCCCTCGTGCGCAATGTAGTTCGACGGGCTAATCGTGCACCCTCCATAGCTGCATTTGAAGCAGCTCTTGTGGTATGCTGCTCCATTCACAGAAACCTTCTCAATGGGGTAAACTGTCTTTTCACAGCCCACACACTTGTCTCTGGTTCCGGCGAAGAGGCCGGAAACCTTGGCTGCGTTCTGTTTTAGTTTATGTAAACAACTTAATCAGCTACTGCATAAGGAATAAGTATAGAGAGTTTAGTAATGGAATTTTACCTCATTTTCAGCCTTTTCTGGCTTTGCAAACTTTGGAATTCCTACATGCGAAAATGTCAAAGTTATGATATATAATTGATTATTTGTAGAAGTTGCAGGATCGATCAGATTGGGACAGAGGGAGCAATAAATATACCTTCGAAGCTCTTGTTGAGGCTACCAGTCCTCTTGAAGAGCTGGTCGAAATGTGGCATGCAATAGAGGACACCCTCGAAAGAGTTGAAGTTTCCGAGCTTGAGGGTGCCTTTGCAGTGATGGCAACGGAAGCAGGCCTTGTGATAAACGCGGTTGTTGGCGGCTAGGCGGTCGACGAGGTAGACCGTCTTCTCGCAAGCAGTGCATTTCTGAGGTCCGACGTTGGCGGTGGTGGTGGCCATTTTTGTGTTGTTTTGGGGAGGAAAGAGAACAACAACGCTAAGCTTGCTTTTCCGGAGTTCGTTCTCTTTCCTTGCCTTCCCACCTCCTTATTCTTCCTCTCTCCCTTTTTTTTTGTGTGAGATCGCTTTCTTTATTGATGAAAAAGCATTCATTTGGAGTTAGGTTTATATAGGTGATGAAATGGGAAGAATTTGTGTGGGTTGTAGTGAAATTAGGGTGTTATGTGATGCATGAAAATCAGATGCTTTATTTGATGCTTTTCCGTATTTGTCGTGTGTATACGAATTTGGACCTTTACATTTTTCTTGTATCAAATTATTTTTCGAATTTAGACTTTACAATTGTATCATTCACAAATTAGTACTAGTGAATACACATTATAAACCATGTAACATAGTACCACAGGGGGGACTGGCTAAAATAAAATTCAATTGTATAAAATAAAAATTAGAAGTCATTTTGGATAATAGATCATGAAGATATATGATTGACTCGTTTTTTTAAATGAATATATTATTTAAATTTGAGGAATCTTTAACTTTTAATTTATACATTTTCACAACAAATTCAAAGTGCAATAGAGAATTCAAAGCTCGCAATTTATATTTTAAAAATCATTTGTAGCCTAATTCTCCCATACCTATTTATATGTGTGTATTTATATTTTATACTAACATGTAACTAATTATCCATTTAAGTTATTTGTTGTTAAATTTTGGGTATTACATCAAAATGTATGAAGCACTTATTAATGTCCTATTAGATGTGTAATGCCACACTAATGACATTAATGGATGTCTTACTAGAATATTCTGTCCGCATACTTACACTGATCCTTACTGATTGATCCCTTTTTAGATTCAAAAGCTTCTGAAACTAAATCAAGTTTGGAAATTGATGGATAACTTGCCTTCTTCCACTAAAACATTTGATCGTGTCACTATAGAGATTTTGAAGTGTCATGATTTTCCATTTAATATAGACTGGAACAATACAATAGGTTTGTTTAATTTTGAGACAATGTCTCTGTGTGACTGTGCATCACAAAACATGTAGGTAAAAAGTGACATTCTTGTCTCTCATTGTACAATAGTGTGATATCGTCTTTTCAATAATCTGTTTTATCTCTATAACATTTATACATAAACATATTAGTGACACAATGATTCAGCTAAAAAACTTTAGTAGTAATAATATCGTCGAATGTTTTATAGTATTTTATATTTTAATCATTGTGCAAAAGCTTATACTCCGTATCATTTAAAAAACATGTGAAAAATTATTCTCAAAATTTCAAACTCGAAATTACAAAATATATAACTCGTGCAAAAATAATGTTTTGCATTCGCCCCTAGCTATAAGATATGGCTTTTTACTATGGCTATGGTTCGTTTTGAGTCATTTATCTATAACGCTCTAGGTATCTTTGAATCGTACAGTTACTTAGTGACACGCCTTAGACAGCTCTGTTACGATACAATGTCACAATAGATATAGATATACTAGACAAAGGATATTAAAGATCGAAGTTCTGTCCAATTATATTGATGAAAATACAATTTACATCAAAATCCTGCTCATATGATCTAGCAATAACATCAAAATTCACACCCGGAAAAAGAAAAAACCTAAAAAATTAAGAAAAAAACAGGAAAATTTTTGGGAGACACGGAGAGATCGATATCTAGAGACAGATAGAGACACTATTGAGGTGAAGGTTCTTTGGCTTCGGCTTCAAAATCAATGATTTCAGCAACAAAAGTTGGAGCCACCCCGGCTGATTCCTTGATGGCTTCGGTCTCGAGCTGGCTGAGGTTTCCCTTGGCCATGATGAGCTGCATGTGGTGGTGCTTGCAGAACAGCACACCCTCGTGCGCAATGTAGTTCGACAGGCTTATCGTGCACCCTCCGTAGCTGCACTTGAAGCAGCTCTTGTGGTATGCTGCTTGATTCACAGTCACCTATTTCCATTTTTATTTTTTCATAAATAAACATATTATTGTTACCAGTATTGTTTATGATTCTATCAAAAAATGAGAATGCTTCATTCATTAATTTGTACCTTTTCAATGGGATAAACTGTCTTAGCACAACCAGTGCATCTCTCCCTGGTTCCTCCGAACAAGCCCGAGACCCTGCTTTCGAGAGTCTTTTCTGTCTTAACGATCTTTGATACTCCTGCAAGAAATAATAAGCAAAGTTGCAAAATCAGTATATAAATGTTTCATTAGTATTAGGCCTTTTTGGACAATATCATACCTTCGAAGCTCTTCTCGAGGCTACCAGTCCTCTTGAAGAGCTGATCATAGTGGTGCTTGCAGTAGAGCACCCCATCAAAGGAGTTGTAGTTTCCGAGCTTGAGGGTGCCTTTGCAGTGGTGGCAGCGGAAGCAAGCCTTGTGGAAGATGCGGTTGTCAGCAGTGAGGCGATCAACCAGATATGCAGTTTTATCGCATGCTGTGCATTTCTGGGTGGTGCCGGCGAACTGAACGGATACCATTTTCGTTTAAGGTAGTTTTGTTTGAGAAATTTGGAAGAAAGGAAACAAACGCACTTCGTTCGATCAAGAACGAGGTGGCTGTCTGAACAACTTGTTGCTGTTCTCTTTCTTCTTTATTTCTCTCTACCTCTCCCTTCTTGCTTCCGGTGCCCTTTTTTCTTCTTTTTTTACTTTCCTTGCTCTGTGGGTGTGAGATCGCTTGCTTTATTGATGAAAATTTCATTTTTATGAAGGTTGGTTTATATAGTGATGGAGGTGAAGATTGAAACACTAATATTTGTGTGGGTTGCAGTGAAATTCGGGTGAAATGTGACATTCCTTCATTCCGATATTGAAGCTGTATTCGTTTTATATTAGAGGTTTATATATGTTTGATGAAATGTCTTATTTTAATCCGTATTATAGTTATATTTGGTGATAATATATGCACATATTTATATGTTTGATTTGTCGGAAAATTGGTTTGGTAAAGGTACAAATTACAAAAGTAGA